>NC_081346.1:39970207-40046555 GCF_029784015.1 Lycium ferocissimum
AAATATTTCTATAAGGTGAATGTGATCGTGGAGTAGTTGCAACGAGTTTGATCAACACTTGAAAATCTAATTCCACAATAATTAGAGTTAGATTCTTTGTAAAAGCAATTTCTAGTCCTTTAACAAACTATGAATTACCATTTGAATTGCTGATTTTGCTCCAATTTTTGTAGTAGATTCTTCTTTCCATGTTCCATTGGAGTCTCTGATCACTCCTCCAGCTCCTCCTTCTTTTGTATCATGGTCAAAGGATCCATATGTGTTTATTTTGTAACATCTATGTGGAGGTGTTTCCCATTTCACCTCAAATGTAGTTTTGGGAGAAGTGGATTTATGAAGTTGGTGGTTTCTTATATGGTAGTACTTGAGGGCATGGTTTATGATGATGGTGGTGTTGTTGCATGGTGAGTTTTTGTCAAAGTATGGTTGAGCCAAATTTTCCATAATGTTATAGGGAAGAGGATATGATAGGGCATGTTGGATCCCGTTAGGGAAGTATAGGAATGTGTTGAGGTGCCTTTGTCTCTTATCCAAGAAATGAAAGAGTACTGAATTGTGCAGTCAACACCAAGATGGTGCCATATCTGGGCGTGTGTTCTAGAGTTTCTGGGGAAGGGCAGTGTTACACCTCGCAATTTTGTACGCTGAGATTCGTTAGGTGTTAGTTGTTCAATTGTAGACACTAGAATCATTTTATAAGATATATGAGATTATATGCGCCTATCTTATGGTTATGAGGGTTTAAGTTCGTGTAATAGGTCATGGAAGGATTGGGGAACAAGTGAATTAAGGAAATTAATTTTGCTAGAACTTTGAAGAAAAGATGGGCAAGGTTTCGTACGATAATTTTGGTCTAACTTAAGAAAGGAATATCTCCTAGTATATCAGGAGTTTTGAAGTGAAACAAAAGCCCAAATTGAAGTTCAGGAAGTCTAGTTTCCAATGCAACAACCGCGCGTCGATCCGACGTCGGAATCAAACGTTATAAACATTTCAAGATGGACTGCCAGAGCAGAGATTAACCCTGTGCGAACGCGCCTGGGAGTGGCGCGAACGAGCAGAAGAGCACTGAGCAACTTTGCGCGAATGCGCCTCAAGGTGGCGCGAACGCGCAGAGCAAATTTTAGGTCGGTGCAAACCGATGCCAAAACAATATAAAAATTGGGATTTACCCCTCATTTTCACTCATCCATCCTCCAAAAATATCCCAAATCCTCTGGAACATTCTCCCAATTTCTACCCATAAAATCTTAGCTCAGATCGAGCGAAATCTCGGGATTTAGGTTCGGATAGCGTATAGTTGCGATTATAGCATCGTTTGCGGTGGCTTATAGCTTGGATTCAAGGTGAATATTGAAGATATTGTTGTTCTAGCAAGAACAAGGTATGAATCTCTCCTTATTTATATTGATTTAGGTTTACTTACTAAGATAGAGCTATTAAATGGACGTATAATGAATTAGTTGGTTGAGAAATCGGATAAACATCGCGTGGGATGTTTTATGGAGTATTTTGGTATTGATGATGATGTTGTTGATGTTAGTGTTGTTGTTGTTGTTGTTGTTGTTGTTGTTGTTGTTGTTGTTGTTGTTAGTATTGTGATTTCGGGCTAGGGATATAAACAGACGAGATGCTGCCTGAATTTCGGTAGATTCTAAAAGGATTTAATTTGGAAGCTTAAGACAAGCACATGATGATAAGCCTAACAATAGTATGAATGGTTTTATAGGTAGATTACGAGACTACGAATGATCTTAAGAAGATCGCAAGACAGGAGGTAGGTTGAAAAGTCGAGAAGTAAGCTTCCAGGTACGTAAGGCTAATCCCTTTTTTTATAAAGCCATGATTCTTTTCTTATGAACCCATACATGACTTCCATAATATCCTTATTCCCTAAAAGCTAGAAGTTCATGATTCTCAAAGTTCTTATGATGCTAGAGATAGATGTTTTCTATGGTGATGATGATGATGATGATCCCATTTTTGGAGATTCCAAAGCTTATGTTTTGATGCTATTATGAGATTATCAAGCTTATTTCATGATTTTCTTGATTTTGTTCGTTGTTTTTGATCTCACCTTATGATAATTGTTCCTTCAAGGTGAGATATAGCCATGATGATTGTTCCGTAATATAAATCGGAGGTTACCGACCTTACGTCACTGCAATAAAGTTATAGCTTTTATTTAGGCTCTCATGCATGCTATTTATATTATATATATGTATATATGGGATATGGGAAAAGGGCGAGGCGTTATATACGCATAACCACCTGATCAGTTGGTATACTATGATATCGTCCCGGACGCGGGATATATGGGTATGTATTGGGTTGTACGTTTCGCAGCAACATAATATACTTATGGATCGGGCTGCACATTCCGCAGCACTATTATGTTATATATGTTTGAAAAAAAAATTGTAAAAAGGCTAAGCATGCATGGTATCCGCCTTAAGAAGCAATCAGACGTACAGGTTATCTCTTTATCTCATGTTATATTCTATATCTCGTGCTACGTTGCTATTCATTCCTTACATACTTAGGACACTGCTCGTACTAACGTCCTTTCTTGTAGACGCTGCGTTCATGCCCACAGGAAAGCAGGGAGACGGACCAGATCCTTAGGAGCTTCATCAGCGGAGTTTCAAGAGCGCTCCATTTGCTTCGGAGCTGCAATTTATTGGTATTACTCTTTTTTGTACTTACGCCCAGGCAAGGCGGAGTCCTGCCCCATCCTTATGTATTCCTGTATTCTATATAGAGGCTCGTAAACAGATGTATGTAGCTAGACGTCCTAAAACCTTATCAGTACATATTGTTGTATAATATTTTGGCAGCCTTGTCGACTTGTGATGATGGGCATAGTTGTTGATGATTATGTAGAAATATGTCGTTATTTCATGACATATGCCCTTACAGATTATGATACCCATGAGTTATCTTTGTGGTCCACCTAGAAACGATTATGAGATGTATGTTCAGAGGTAATTGGTAAGTTAGCTCCGGATGCCCGTCATGGCCCTCTGATTGAGTCGTGACAAACAGTGTAAGCAAAGGTTAGGGTCTAAAATACTAATTTTCTTTAAGTAGTTAGTTATGGGAAGTTTTTTATTTTACTAGTAGGTAGAGGAATAATTGGATCTTATGCAGACAAGCCTGATTCCAAATCCAGTAATGATCAAATCAAGGGGTTTGGTAGTGATAGATAGGGAGCCATGGTAAATGGTGTAAGCTTCTTTAGTGGTAAACAAGCCATACTCAGCACTAGTCCAAAAGATGGAGTCATTATTGTTAGTAGTGAATGGAATGTAGGTATTGAGGATTTTTTTGGTGATGGTAGTTAGGAGGTCAAACTGTAGGTTAGAGAGGTTCCACTGACATTTATCAATGAAGTCACTGACTTTGTAATTATTTTCTTGTATGTTTTGTAACGACCCTTCCGGTCGTTATGGGAAATGTAGGATCACCCCGCCATATGTAACCTTTCCAAAGGTAGAACGAACCAGTAGAAACTCAATCGTGTAAGCTTATGAGCTGAAACTTGACTTGGTTGTGGTTGTTACTTGATTTCCTTGAGTCCGTCGGGGGGTGGCGTAGAAAATTAGAACTCCATTGGGAATTTTGATGCCACGAGTGGATTCGTAGGGCGTCTTTATGTTTATGTACATATTTATTTTGTGTTGTTGAGGCCTCGGATGAAATGTTGGGTGATAGGGGCAAAAACTGGACAAAAGTCGAGCTCACTGCCCAAAATGTACCGCTGTAGCGGTGGGAGTACTGCCGCGGCGGTACCGCTACTAGCGGCCATCCATTTACTCGATGGCCGCTGTGGCGGGTAGTGTACCGTTATGGCGGCACCGCTATAACAACGGAGGGACCGCCATAGCGGTCACAACGGATTCGTGGTGGTCCGCTATAGCGGTCACTTGACCGCTATAGCGAGACCGCTGCAGCGGCGTGATGACCGCTAAACAGTAGCCCGAATTTTATATACTTAGTCTCATATTCTCTTTTCATAAAACACCAAAACACTTCCCAACAAGCACCTAGGATGAATTTTTGAGCTAGGGCAAGATACTTTGGAGAGGTAAGTTCCATTGATTCCATTCTATCATTCCATCCTCCTTCCTTATTATTATCCCCTTCATGGGTCTTTAATGGTGAAATTGAAATAGAAGCTCTAGAATGTTAATAAACCTTCTAAACTTGATGGGTTATAGGTATTATCGCTTAGTTATTATCTAAATGCCTTGGTTAGTTGCTCTTGATCATAAATTGAACATTTAGAGTCATCAACTAAGTGATTGGCCATAAAAACTGCTTGTAATGGGAATATTGATAGAATCTTGTTATAAATTGATGATTAATGATCACTAAGGGCCTTGATAGGTTGTTTATCACCTAGAAAATCATTCACCCCTTGGAATGGGGTAAGGGAAGTGTATTCTTGCTTTGGTACTTGTGATTTGAGTATTGTGACTCATTGAGCCTTATATTTCTAGACCGTCAGCATACTGACCCTTTGAGGAAAGGAAAGGCTGTAGCAGAGTGACTTGCGTTGTTCCAGCTCTACTTTGAGTTAGGTTACGGTCTACTTGAATTAAACTTTGGTTAGTTGATTATATATTTGTGAATTCTTTAGGAGAAAGCATGTCTAGTTTTCATGCATGATATTGTGTGGCTAAACTCCTATGTGAATGTGATTGAGTGATTGTGAAGGATTCGTGCCGCTATTTCTGTGTGTTAAATCTGCAATGGATGTGTTGTGATGAGAAGCTAATACGATCTTCTCGACGGTGTTGTGACATGAAATGATGAGTTGGGTATTGATAATGAAGAGGTAAGGAAAAGCACTGTTGTGACCTAAATTATGAACTCGTAGTCCAAGGTTAGTTCCGAAAATGAGAGGTACATTAATATGTCCCGCGTCTGAGGTTCGTTCTGGAGCGGAGGTTTGTGCTCGGGTCCGAGGAGTATTCCGGAACGAGTGGTACATGGACAGCATGGGTCCCTTGCAGGTCATGACTACTGAGCAATGACATCAGTTAGTATGTGTGTACAGTGAGTGTGGTTATCGTGGTAAACTATTTCCTTTGTGGCCTCCGTTGATTGTGATTCTTGATATCTTTGTGATTGATTGTTATTATCCTTGGTTGGCTTGTTTATTCTATTGATTTTATAATACATGCATGATACTAATCTTAGTCGACCTATGATATTTACCGGTACATAGTATTTGTACTGATACTACCTTGCTACATTCTTTTGAGTGCAAATCGTGATATGGAGACTGTTACCCGCCATCACATCTAGCGTGGAGGACGCTTGCTGATAGATTTAGGGTGAGCTTCTTCCCATGTCAGGCCGCCCGAAGATCTTCTCCTTATGATGTCTTTTCTTAATTTGGACATTATGGATTTAGTAGTCAGATTTCATTCCTTAGACATGTTTAGATTAGAGTCCTGTACGATGACTTTCGAATTTTGGGGATTTTGTAATAGTTAGACTTCCGCTCTAATTTCAGTATTTTATGGCAAGACTTATTTTGTTCATTTGATGTTTGAATGAGTAATAACTGATTAGCTTGGTTAATATAAAACTGGATTTGAATGAATAGGTGTCTTGTGTGTTGGTTCGCCCACTAGGATTTAGTTGGGTGCCAGTCATGGCGGGTTGGGTCGTGACAGGTTTATGGGTCCTTGGATTTGTTCTTTAATGGTCTTGTTACTACTCAACTACTTGTCATACCAGAAATTACTGTTGTTTCCTGTGCCAATATTTCAGACAGTTCCTTTTCTAAAGGTGTTCATGGCTTTCAGAGTACTCTTCCAGATGTAGGAATCAGTAGCGTTGACAGTGTATCTATTATTGTATCTTCTAGTCTGGTGATTAGAGATACGTGTTTTACCCCATAAGCTTCCTCTATTCTTGTGGATTCTCCAGATGAGGCTAGTGAGTAAGGAATGGTTTTTTCCAATGGCACTTATACACCTCAATCCTCCTTTCGTTTTGGGGAGGATTATGTGATCCCAATTGATAAGGTGGATTTTTTTTTCTTTTCAGTGGTTTCCCAAATAAATTCTTTCAGGATTGTATCAATGTGTTTTTTGGTGGAGGCTGGAAGAAGATTCATTTGCATGGGGCTGACAGGGATGGCATTAAGTACACTATGGGCTAGGATGTGTCTACCAGCAATGGACAAGACCTTTTCTTTCCATCCTTTTAGCCTAGTGTGCATTCTATCATGATATATTGATAGTCAGTTTTTTTAGGATATTTATTGGTAATAGGAAAACCTAAGTATTTTCCAAAGTGGGTAGGGACTCTAATATTTAACTTGTTGGTAATAGAATTGATGGTAGTTGGGGAGACATTATTGGAGAAGATGATTTTTGACTTGTGGAAATTGATCTTTTGTCTAGAGTGTGCAACTAAGCTATTGAAGGTGTTTATAATAGAGTTTGAGTTTTTGGTAGTAGTTTGTGCAAAAAGCACAAGATCATCTGCAAACATGAGGTGAGAGAGGTAAGGTCCTTCTTGATTGATTTTAATTGGTTGTCAGTTGCAGACATCCACCTCATGATCAATTCTTCTTGACAGGGCTTGCATGCATATGATAAAAAATATAGGGAGATAGGGGGTCACCTTGTCTTATGTCTCTAGTAGGTTCAAAATAGGAGGTAGGTCTACCATTGATAATAATAGCAGTGTGGGTAGTAGTTATACAGTTCATGATCAAGGTGGTAAGAGAATTAGGGAAGTTGAGGTCTTTAAAGAATTATAGATAAAGGACCATTCCAATCTGTAAAAGGCCTTTTCCAGATCTATTTTTAGGATCATTTTGCCCTTGCCTTTAGCATTGTTCTGTCTTTGGAAAGAATGTATAGCTTTTTGAACAATAATAGCATTGTCCATAACTCTTCTACCAGGGATGAAGTGATATACTCAAATTACACCTAAATTATTAGCGTAAAGCGGTCGCTGTCAAATATAGCAACCCAATAGGTTGGTGTCGAATTCCACAGGGAATATGGGTGAAAATGTTATTTTTCAGTGTGTTACTTGACTCTAGTCATTATTCTACTCTTGTAAGTTGTAAAAGAGTTTGGTAATTCTATTAGCTATTTTGATATAAGATTACTTGAATTGGAGAAAAGAACTAAGGTTGTGTCCCCGTTGATAAAGTGTAATGCTATGGTATTAATATGATATATTCCCTAACGGATCCTTATATGATATGCACTTAATCTTTAAATGACTCTTTAATATTTCTCAATAGTTAGAAAGTATTTTCTCTCTATAATTTTTCCAAATATAAAAGAGTTGAAGTTGAGAACGATTAATTTATCCCAAGTAATCTCCTTTTATTACGGAGTAAGAATTAAACCAGAATTAATGCCCCGAGTTCTTGCTATTCATTCTACCAAACCCTAACTCACTTTTCTAAGTAGAGAAAAGATTTATGGCATAGGTTAATGTTTGTACCCACCAACCAACATTAAGGAGTAAGAATTAAATAGAAACCAACAAGCATATATTCAATAGTAAGCTCCCATTAACATAAAACCCATCATTGGATTCACAACTTTAGTATGAAAACTTAGTTACTCATGGTTCGAAGTATAAAACAAGACGTTAAAGAAAGCATTGAAATCCTACAATAAAATAAAGAAGAGAAAAAGATGGAATATTCTCCTCAAAAGCTTCAACACTTAAGAGTATTCAATGCTACGGAATATTAGGACAAGATTCTTAACAAAGATGACCCACAAAATCCCTACACTAACTATTTATAATGGTCAAAAACGCAGAAATAATTATGACAAAATTGTCCCTGGCGAAAATAATTACGGACCGTTGATTTGCTGCTGGCCACCATGATGCTGAAATCCTTCAAGTCTAGGTCCTCTTTTACGCTCACATTTACTGATCGTAAAACACAAATATGGTCCGTAACTTCCTGCCATGATCGAGCTCAATTTGATGATGGTTCTATTAAGTTTTACGATGGGATTTTACGGTCCGTAGAAATGTTCTACAGTCCGTAAATCCTACGGAGTAAGAATTAAACCAGAATTAACGCCCTGAGTTCTTGCTATTCATTCTACCAAACCCTAACTCACTTTTCCAAGTAGAGAAAAGATTTATGGCATAGGTCAATGTTTGTACCCACCAACCAACATTAAGGAGTAAGAATTAAATAGAAACCAACAAGCATATATTCAATAGTAAACACCCATTAACATAAAACCTATCATTGGGTTCACAACTTTAGTATTAAAACTTAGTTACTCATGGTTCGAAGTATAAAACAAGACATTAAAGAAAGCATTGAAATCTTACAATGAAATAAAGAAGAGAAAATGATGGAATATTCTCCTCAAAAGCTTCAACACTTAGAGTATTCAATGCAACGAAATATTGGGACAAGATTCTCAACATAGATGACCCATAAAATCCCTATACTAACTATTTATAATGGTCAAAAACGCAGAAATAATTGTGACAAAATTGTCCCCGGCGGAAATTGTTACACCTCGAAAATTTTTTCGTTGATGCACAGTGAATAGGCTAACGAAGAGCACGAAGTATACGGTATTGAAATAAGTAAGGAATGACATTTGATGACCCTAATTAAGATTTCAAAAGCATTCGAGGTAAGGGGAGAAAGTTTGCCAAGAGAAGGCAAAGCATACGATATGTATCGGAAAGGATTTATGAGTACCAAGTTAATGATGACTTAACAATGTTTTGGAGAAGAGTTATAACGTCCCTTAGATTTTTAATGAGGTGCTAAACAAGTGACAAGAAGGTTCCATAAGGATTGGAGATCGAACGAAACAACGAAATCCATTTCAGAGGAATGGAGTTATACGACCACTTTTACGGTCCGTATAACTTTATACGGTTTGTATAAGGGGTCCATATAACTCCCAGCAGGGAGATGATTTTCTGGGTGGTGAACCACGACCACTTATACGGGCCGTACAATGTTATACGGGCCGTACAAGTGTCCGTGGAAGTCCCGACAGGCTGATTTTTAGTTTTTGTATAAATAGATGCCTTGGGTTCTCTTACTTCATTTTTCATCTTTTACAAGTATTGAGAGCTCAAAACCCTTCTCTAAGCATATTCCATTCAAGTCCAAGAGAACACAAAGATCAAAGACTAGAATCAAGTGTTTATGTGTTAGAAAGCTTCCAAGGGTTAGAGGACTACAAAAGATTCCATTGGAGGTGAACTAGGGTTTTGATTCAAGTGAAGTGTTTCCACTCAAGGGTCATTCCTACACCATCTAAGGTAATTTTTATGGTATTTACATGTTGTTTAAGGTATTGAAAAGTTGAAACACTTGGATTATAGAAGGAAATAGAAAATGGGTCATGAATGTGGGAATAGTGTCACTTTTGAGTAATAGTTGGATTGAGTCATGATTCTTGATGTGTTATGATTATAATCATGTTATAAATGATATTGATAACATGGGATAGATGTTGTATATGAATGAACATAATCGTGTGTTATGACCATGAATATGGATGTTCAGCCGATGGTATTCGGGTAGATAGCCAAAAGATTGAGGCCGTGAAGACTTGGCCAAGGCCACAACTCCTACAGAGGTTCGTAGCTTTCTGGGCTTAGCAGGATATTACAGGAGATTTGTTGAACGTTTTTCTTCTATTTACGCACCCTCCAAAGTGACCCGAAATCGGCTAAGTTTCAATGACGGAGATGCTTGTGAACGTAGTTTCCAAAGAGCTAAAAGATAGATTGACTTACGCCCAGTCCGACACTTCGGAGGGATTGGAAGTTTATGTTATTTATTGCAATGCTTCAGGCATTGGGCTAAATTTGTGTGTTGATGCAACATGGTAAGGTGATTGCGTATGCTTCAAGGCAATTACGGAAACATGACAAAAATTATCCAACCCATGACCTCGAATTGGCTGCAGTGATTCATGCATTAAATATGTGGAGACATTATTTATATGGTGTCCATGTGGATATTTACACAGATCATAAGAGCCTTCGATATATCTTCAAGCAAAAAGAGTTGAATTTGCGGCAACGACGATGGTTGGAATTGCTAAAAGATTATGATGTTGATATCCTATATCACCCCAGAAAGGCAAATGTTATGGCTGATGCTCTCAGCCGTAGATCCATGGGAATTTTGTGTGATGTACGACCAAAGAAAAGAGAAATGGCTCGTGAACTCCAGCAGTTAGCTAGCCTAGGAGTTCGAGTAGTGGACTCAGGTAGCAGGGGAACTACCATTCAGAATTCAGCAGTCTCGTCGCTAGTAGTGGAAGTGAAAGAGCGACAATACGAAGATCCCATGCTAATGCATTACAGAGATACACTCCCTCAGAAGGAGAAGTCATCATTTGAGATTACAGGAGACGGAGTTCTCCGATGCCGAGGCAGATTATGTGTTCCTGATGTAGCAAGTTTACGCCACCAAATATTGAGAGAAGCTCATTGTTCTCGTTGTTCTGTCCACCCCGGAGCAACGAAAATGTATCATGATCTTAAGTCTATATATTGGTGGAAGGGGATGAAGAAAGATATAGCGGAATTTGTAGCTCAATGTCCCAATTGTCAATAAGTGAAACTCGAGCACCAAAACCGGGCGAATTGTTGCAAGCTATAGAAATTCCAACTTGGAAGTGGGAAGTAATTAACATGGACTTCATTACAGGCTTACCCCGCTCTCGACGTAAGTATGATTCTATATGGGTGATTGTGGATAGACTCACGAAATCAGCTCATTTCTTACCAGTCAGAACTACATATGTGGCAGAAGATTATGCAAAGCTTTATGTTAAAGAGATAGTGCGACTTCATGGTGTCCCAGTATCTATTATCTCCGATAGAGGGACTCAGTTTACCGCTAATTTTTGGAAGTCCTTCCAAGAGGGTTTGGGGACTCATGTGAGCCTTAGCACGGCATTTCATCCGCAGACCGACGGACAAGCTGAATGTACCATCCAGACTCTTGAGGATATGTTACGGGCGTGTATGTTAGATTTTGGAGGTAATTGGGATGATCACTTACCCCTCATTGAATTTGCTTATAATAATAGTTATCATTCTAGCATCCAAATGGCTCCGTATGAGGCTTTATATGGGCGAAAGTGTAGATCCCCAATTGGGTGGTTTGAAGCAGGAGAGACTAAATTGATAGGGCCAGACTTGGTCCAGCAGGCCATAGAAAAAGTTAAGCTCATACAAGGTCGACTATTAGCAGCCCAAAGTCGTCAAAAGTCCTATGCGGATAATCGTCGAAGGGACTTAGAGTTTCAAGTTAAAGATTGGGTATTCTTAAAGGTGTCGCCAATGAAGGGCGTTATGAGATTTGGCAAAAAGGAAAGCTTAGTCCTCGATACATTGGGCCTTATGAGATCGTGCGCAAAGTAGGCAAAGTGACTTACGAATTAGATCTACCTCCTAATTTGGAGTCAGTTCACTCTGTTTTCCATGTCTCGATGCTTCGTAAATGTGTCACAGATCCTACTAGGATTGTGCCAGTAAATGATGTTCAAGTGACAGAAAAGTTGACTTATGAAGAGGTACCCATTGCCATATTAGATAGGCAAGTACAGAGGCTTAGAAACAAAGAAGTGGCCTCAGTTAAGGTTTTGTGAAGAAACAATAACCGAGAAGAAATGACATGGGAAGCGGAAGAAATCATGAAATCCAAGTACCAGCACTTATTTCAGCCCCCGGAAGAGGCCCAAGATGAGACATCAAGATCATAAGGTATGTATGTTTTCCTTTTTATGCATTTGGGTCGTGTATGGCCAAACTCTTTTACTATTATGTTGTGGCCCTATGAGGCATTGTTATTATGGGCTGTTGTGACAGGATGGTAGTGCCATATTACAGGGGAAACTCTGGCGAAATTTTCATAGAATTCTTGAGTGCTTAACATTCGAGGACGAATGTTCTTAAGGGGGGGGGAATGTTACACCTCGGAAAATTTTTCGTTGATGCACAGTGAATAGGCTAACGAAGAGCATGAAGTATACGGTATTGCAATAAATAAGGAATGACATTTGATGACCCTAATTAAGATTTCAAAAGCATTCGAGGTAAGGGGAGAAAGTTTGCCAAGAGAAGGCAAGGCATACGATATGTATCTGAAAGGATTTACGAGTACCAAGTTAATGATGACTTAATGATGTTTTGGAGAAGAGCTATAATGTCCCTTAGATTGCTAATGAGGTGCTAAACAAGTGACAAGAAGGTTCTATAAGGATTGGAGATCGAACGAAACAACGGAATCCATTTCAGAGGAATGGAGTTATACGACCACTTATATGGTCCGTATAACTTTATACGGTCCGTATAAGGGGTCCGTATAACTCCTTGCAGGGAGATGATTTTCTGGATGGTGAACCACGACCACTTATACGGGTTGTACATTGTTATACGGACCGTATAAGTGTCCGTGGAAGTCCCGACAGGCTGATTTTTAGTTTTTGTATAAATAGATGCCTTGGGTTCTCTTACTTCATTTTTGATCTTTTACAAGTATTGAGAGCTCAAAACCCTTCTCTAATCATATTCCATTCAAGTCCAAGAGAACTCATAGATCAAAGACTAGAATCAAGTGTATATGTGTTAGAAAGCTTCCAAGGGTTAGAGGACTACAAAAGATTCCATTGGAGGTGAACTAGGGTTTTGATTCAAGTGAAGTGTTTCCACTCAAGGGTCATTCCTACACCATCTAAGGTAAGTTTTACGGTATTTCCATGTTGTTTAAGGTATTGAAAAGTTAAAACACTTGGATTATAAAAGGAAATAGAAAATGGGTCATGAATGTGGGAATAGTGTCACTTTTGAGTAATAGTTGGATTGAGTCATGATTCTTGATGTGTTATGATTATAATTATGTTATAAATGATATTGAGAACATGGGATAGACGTTGTATATAAATGAACGTAATCGTGTGTTATGACCATGAATATGGATGATTGGAAGTAAATTGAGAAGTAAGGATAATGTAGGTGAATAAAGGCTATTGTTATGATGTTGTGAATGTTATTATTGATGTTTGGGAGTTGATATATGATATGGAGGAAGTCGTATAAATAAAGGAGATGCTGCCCAACTTTCTCTAGCTTTAGTCATGTATGCTAAGCTATCGATTTTCTAATAATAGTATAACTCTAATGAAGGTAGGAACGTGAGCATTGAAGGAGAACGTATAAGTGATAGAATAGTTGAACGGAAAGGTATGTAAGGCTAACCCTTCTTTCATAAGGCATGGTTCTTTGGCCAAATATCTATTCTTCTATGAGCCTATGATATCCTCCAATGATTCTATCTCTAAAAAGCTACTAAGCTCATGATCCTCGATATGTTACGATTGTACTAAATTCCTTATACGACGAGTAATCCTCTAGGGATAGATGTAATGAATGACGATAGTAATGATGATAAGGATGCTTATGAACTGTCATGTATATGTGCCTATGTATGGCTACTATGAAACCCCGAGCTTATATGGTCGGGTAGAATATGTAAATATATATATATATATATATATATTGCGCGCGCACCACTGCAATTGAGTACGGATAACCCTGAGCCTTGGTAGGGCCAGGTATGTATGACCCTGAGCCTTGGTAGGGCCAGGTATGTGAAACACCGAACCTTCATGGTCGGGTATGCTATGTATATGCAATGTATATGATATGTATATGATATGAATATGAGTATGAATGGAAATATGACTACGAATACGAAAATGGTTACGAAATGTAAATGAGTACGGATACATACACGGATATGGATGTATGTACACGGATACGCAATAGAAATAGAATGTCCCTATGAAAAGCAAGTAAGTGTTATGACGATGATACTATTATCTCCCATCCTATGCTATTTCACATGTTGTCTATTATGCTATCATATTGATGTTAATCACGCTTTACATACTCAGTACATTCTTCGTATTGACGTCCTTTTATTTGTGGACGCTGCGTCATGCCCGCAGGTGGCCAGGGAGACAGACTTGATCCATAGCTTCATTACTCAGGGACTACATAGCGGAGCTCCATTTCATTCGGAGCTATAGCTTTTGGTATTCATTCTTTTGTGTACATATTTATGGGCATGGCGGGGTCCTGTCCCGCCTATATGATATGACATACTCTCCTTAGAGGCTCGTAGACATGTGTATACAGTTAGATGTGTTTGGCCTTGTCGGCCTATATTTTGAATATTATTTTGTTAGCCTTGTCGGCTTATGTACATTGATATGGGCATAGTTGCTAATGATGATATAAATGTATCGTTGCCCAATGGGATTAGTATGATTGATGGATGAAAAGCATGATTTAACTATGTGGCTCACCTAGATGTAATGTGAAAGTACGTTAAGAGGTGCCCGGGTGGGTTAGCACCGGGTGCCCGTCGCAGCCCTCCGATTGGGTCGTGACAGAAATAATTACGGACCATCAATTTGCTGTTGGCCACCATGATGATGAAATCCTTTAGGTCTAGGTACTCTTTTACTCTTACATTTACTGATCGTAAAACAAAAATATGGTTCGTAACTTTCTACCGTGATCGAGCTCAATTTGATGATGGTTCTAGTAAGTTTTACGATGGGATTTTACAGTCCATAGAAATGTTCTATAATCCGTAAATCCTACTGTCTTTCTCTTCAGTTAAATCATTGTTCTGTTAAGGATTATGGTTGGCTTTATGGTCTATGAAATATTCTACGGTCCGTAATTTCGTTTGTAAATCCTCTCTTCAATAGCTGGACTCATGGACTTCAGAATTTGGGCCCCTTTTATGCATTCTTCTTGTCTTTGTCATTTTACTTCGAATACCTACAACACAACAAATAACATAAGAAACAACATGAAATCTACTTTAAAACAAGCAAAACTCTACTTAAAAAGACATCAAATGTGCCATAATTCCACGGCACATCAACACCCCTAACTCAAAGTCTTTTCTTGTCTTCAAGCAACTAAAACAACAAACACTACTATCACGTATTCTTAGATATTACAGAGTAAAATTGTCTACAATGATATTGGCAAGTAACTACAGACACGCACTCCTAACAAAGATAACACCCTCCACTTTCACTTTTTTAAACAAGATACATCACTCAAAATGGTCACGATTCCCAACGCACTCATGTTATTAGTATGAAAGATGTGCACATGAGTTCCATTTTGGGAAGTCAATCATGTTCAACAAATTTCTCAACCCATATGCCCTCACAAAGACCAAAGACTTCAAGTACAACAAGAACAAGAGACGAAAGAGAAGAGAAACACTCACACTCACAAAGAAGTTCACATGCCTCAAATGTAAATGCCATAAGCTTGCCCTTATTTTCAATGCCATTAACTTTGGACGGTTCAGTTGCGATCACAATAGGACTTTTTCACGGCTTGAAATGTAGGCTTAGGGACGAGTAGGATAGATATTTGGATTAAAGTGACTAAAGCCGCCTTGACCACCACTATATTCACCCCAATTTCCTTCTTATTTTTCCTTTCTTCCTTTTAGTTCCTTCAATCCTGGTGTGGTTTATCAAACCTCTTATTTAATCTATCTTTTTGTGCAACATTTTCTAGCACCATTTTTTTATTTTTTTATTTTTTATTTTTACATCAACCACACCGGATCACGAACTAGGCAACTCATCTCCACCCTCAACATAGGCTTTAGGCCTCAGCTTCCACATACAAAGCGTTTTCACCCCCAACTTAGACTTTGAGTCTCTATTTTCATCACTAAAAGTGTCAAGGAGGGAAAGGGTACAAAACGGGAACATCTCATACAAAGGGTAGAGGTTCGTTAGTGTCTAGGCAAGAAAAAGGTTTAAAGGTTCAAAATGGGAAACTAGGGAACATATATGTACATGGGTAGGCTTATAAAAGGCATCAGGGTTTCAAAATCATTCCAAAGAAAGCCTAAGATCGTTTCAACAACCCATGCATCCTTAGAAAAATGACACGACTAACTAGGCAAGTTCTAGATTGTAAGTATAGCACATGAACATAACACTAACAACTCACAACACATCGACATATGGATTGGTCATTTCATTTTGGGTTGACTCCCAAACAAGTACCCAAAGCATACAACATTCCAATACTGGTCATGTCATAAAAGAGTCATACATGTCAATTCACCAACACATTTTGAGTATACAATATATTTTTTTTGAGGGGTTCATTTACAGTTCAAAACATTGTACAAGCCATAAGTTTCTCAAACCACTACCACATAAGTCAACCTGACTATCTAAATATTCCAGGTTCAACAAAAGTTAAATACCATCGGGAAAAAAATCATGGTAAAGAAAATCCGAAAGGAGTACACTAACACATATATACATGAGATACAATAAAACAATCTAACCCACCCCCAACTAAAAATTATGCATTGTCCCAAATGCATTAAATAAAGTAAGAATAGAGGGCATGAGCTTCTTGGGGCGTCCTAGGTGCTCTGATCAATCTGAGGTGTTTCCACCTCAGAAGTATGAACTGTAGCCATCTCTGCATCTAGATCAGTAGGCCCAGCATGTGGGGCTGAATAGCTAGGCGAGGTCACCTCTGCCTCTAGATCAGTGGTGGTCCCAGCAGGTGGGGCTGAGTGGCTAGACAAGGTTTACTCTACATATGTCGTGTTGGAAGAAGCCCCAATAAAGTGAGTATCTGTCTGAGAGCAGTGTAGGGCTTTTCTCGCATGCTTATCCTCTTCAAGTTCATTATGGGGTGCTGCATCAGTACCCAGAATGCCAGTGAGCCCTTTTTTCTCAAGGTCTACCTCAATACTCTTTCTCTTACCCGTGTCTCGGGGTGGAAAATCATTTGCCAATAAACTCACAATGGGACCCAACGCATTTATGTCCACTAGTGGTGCTAAAATAGGATCTCCAAGTGTAACCCTTTCTCTTGATTGTAACTCATGAATATCGACCTTAACTTGATTCAGTTCATCTCGAACTATCCCCAAATCAGCAGTGGGACCTATTTTCTCAAGCTCTGTCAGTCTTTGCTCGAGCCTATCAATCATCAAATGAATCTATCAGTGTTACAACTTAAAAGACTCCATCAAAGCTTGCAAGGCCCTATTAATCTCCCAATTAAAAAATGCCTTCAATTCTCTCAGTAACCTGGACACCTTCTGGTCGGTTCTTTCCGCTTTGATGAAAAATCCTTGGAAAGTCACTCTGTTGAATGCAAGTAAACCACTCGATAATGGGTTTGTACATGTGGGAGGAGCTACTAATGAGGTTGGACCGACAGCGTTGGCCTGTAATGACTCGCTAAGTTGTTTTGAGCCTTTCACCTAGAATTTTCCAAAATAGACTTCTCGAGGTAAATTTTGTGTATTTATGACTTGTGGGGATGGATGGTACGATTTCAGAGGCAATCGGGCGAGTTTTTGATTGATTTTGGTAACTTTGGAAGTTTTAGAGTTAAAGAAATGGAGATGTTTGACCAAAGTCAATATCAGCGATAAATGCGTCATTTTCATAATTTTATCGATTCCATTAGGTGCGAAATGTTATTTTTGAATCAGTCAATCCTTTGTTTTGGGTCCCGAGGAGTTCGGGTGTGATTTGGATCCTTGGTTGGAAAGTTGAGTTTTGGAAGTTTTGGAGTTGACCTTGGTCAACCCCGGGTTAAGATGACCTCTTTTGGGAAATCCAAGTGCACGAATGAGTTTGTAGCATATTTTATGATAGAAATACATATTTGATTTGTGTTCGGGTGGTCCCGGGTGTGGTTCGGGTGTTTGATCGAATTTTGGAAGAAATAAGATTTTTCTGGTGTTCAGGTATCTGGTTTCCTTCTTCGCATTTACGAAGAAAGTCTCGCATTCATGAGAGGTGGGGACCGGATGGGGTCGCATTTACAAGGTTGTGCTCGTGTTCGTGAGAGAGTTTTGGGTCTGGGTCGGGTTGGCTAACCCATCACGTTCGCGATAGCCCTGTTACGATCACGATTAGTTGGGTCGGGTCACAAGTTGCGTTCGCGAGGCTCTCTCGCATTCGTCAAGAGCAATTTATACCTGGACATATATAAAACCCCAATTCGACTTTCATTCTTCATTCACCCATTTTAGAAGCTAGAGATCGAAATTAAGAGATTCCAAGTGCAAAGTTCAAATTTCTTAATTGGGGTAAGATCTAAACCTTAATCTAAGTGATTTTCATTGATTCTTTTCAGTAGTTTATGCTTCTACCCATGATTCCAAAGTAGAAAATAAGGGGTTATCCATAGAAATGTGTTTGATGCGTTTCATGAAATTGAAGGTTCATTTGGGATAAGAACTTTATGATTTTTAAGTTATGAACTATCTAGACTATGGTAAATCGATTTTAAGCTTAAATTCAAGTTTTGCCCTTGCAGGGCCAAGGTTGACTTTTTGGTCTATTTTTGGGTTCCAAAGTATAATATAGCAATATGGGTATTGTTGGATTTGTATGACCATGTTGAACCTGTTTTCACAATAAAAACCTTCAGGGTTTTAGGTTGACTTTCTGGACTTGAATTCTTTATGTGTCTTATTGGGTATCGTTAGACTCGTATTCTCACGTAAATACCATATTTGAAGAAAGTGGACTTGTTTGGAGGCTCAAAGAAAGGGGAAGGCCGTGGAGTGACTCTTCGGCTTCGAATTCAGGCAAGTTGAGAATTACTAGACACTTTATGTAGTGTTATGTGTTAGTTAATATAATTAAGGGGCGCAATAGGGAATTTGGGGTCCCGTACTTGTAAGGTGATTAGCACTTGTGCGGGTACCGGTGTATCTGTAGGGGTAACTAAAACGAGAACTAATTATGAATTGTGATAGAGATTATCTGTTTAGCCTTCTGGCCGTGAGGAATGGTGGATAAATCCATTTAGGTTGGTATGACTGCTGTTTATTTGGGCTATGATAGCCATGATTGATTGAGTACTTACGAATATTGATTTGAGTTGCATTCATCACTCTACACCTCATATTGAAACTATGAAAAAGGCATGCATGATTGGTATTGACTTGTTATGATGCATTCGCATAGTGTACGCATATCTATTTCATACATTTATGATATTATTGACATTGATTTGATGAGAAACAGAAAAGGGGCCTTGAGGGCCGTATTGGATAAGCTACATGGAAGAGTGATGATAATGATATTACAACCAAGAGTTGGGACCTGATGGAAATTATTTCGGATGGGTATATGGACCTCATGAGTCCCCCATGGGTCACGTGAAACATACTGAAGGTGAGTGTATATACCGATTTCATATGACCATCGCATAGCATACATTTCATTTGCATTGCATATCATTTATACGTATTGATGTGTTTTCATGCCATATGTGCTTTGGGTGATGTAAAGATGAGATCTTTAAGGCTTATTTGTTCTAGGGTATGGAAAGACTGAATTTTTGCTAGTGTAATGCCTTAAATAGTGTAAATTTTAGATCTTTGTGAGTAACTGGCTCAATTTGATGGAAAGGTGGAATCTTTGTGGGTTTAGATGCCCGATTTGGGTAAAGGTTGGAACTTATGGCTATATTTGTGCTAATTGAAGTAAAGTTAGAAAATTTATAACGATTCTTGGAAAGTAATGGACTTTATAACTTGGTTAGTGGTAGAATCTTTGACTTAGTGGTTGAATCTCTTGTTACCTGTATAATTTAACTAACTAAGCAAGAAGAGAAGTATCAGAAGTATCAATCCTCACCATCGCTTTAGTTTAAGGCCGGTCAACGATGCTGCTGGGTACACGTGTTTCCCGTATTCGCTCTACACTTGTAGCACCTTTTGTGTGCAAGTACAAATTCGGGTACGAGTTGAGCATCTTGGTTCAGTGACTGTTGGAGAGCACTATCTTGGAGTCCAGGGTGAAGTGTTGATGTTGTCACGACCCGAACTGGAGGCCCATGATGGGCACCCGAGCCCTACCTACCAAGCACCGCTAAACACGCTTTTCTATCATGATTATAAACAAGAGGTTGTGGACCTCGAGAGTCACCAGATGAAAATTTGCTAAATCATAGCAAAAATATACTGAAAAAGGGATGAGCCTAAGAAGATATACTCTACAACTATGCCGGACAAAACTGTGCAAGCCGACAAAGCAATCGTGAAATACTATACAACAAAAATATAGGCCAAACGGGCCATACAAAGCCTAGCTTTACCATGACTATCTACAAGCCTCTTATGGAGTATATGACGTAACAAGGTCGGACAGGGCCCCACCGTACCCATATGTACACAAAAGTATAACATACCAAAAACACAACAGCAACTCCAGAACAGGAGGAGTGCTCCAATAACAGCTGAACAGCAGCCTACAATGGCGGATCATCAACCTGTCTACTTGAACCTGCGGGCATGAAACGCGGCGCCCCCAGGAAAAGGACATCAGTACAAATAAAGTACTGAGTATGTAAGGCATGAAAATAACATGAAAGAGACATAAGAGAACATAAGATGAAATGAATGCAACCTGTATGTCTGAACTGCCTCTGTGGGCCAATGATATTCATAAATACTGTGCATGCATGCATAAGGGTCATACGTATATATGCATATATAACGCCTGTCAAGCCTCTGTTAGCATACCATCGTATCATATCGGCCTCTGTGGTCATCATCATCATCAGGTGACCAGCTGATCAGGTAATAGTGCCTATATAATGCTATCACCTTCCCCATACACCATACACATATATAATACATAACATACGCGTTTATAACGCCTGAGGGGCCATAGGTCTGTACATGTATATATATATAATGCAATGCGATAATATGATAAGAGTATATTTTGAATCTGTCGGAGTGACGTAAAGTCGTCATACCTCCGAACATTGTTACGTGATAGCATTTTTGTTAACAAATGACTCTATAAATCATACCGAATCTAAAAGAAGCTTTTCATGAAGATAACATTCCAGAACATGAATAAACATGGAACATCTCTAGTTTCTAAGAATAGAATAATTTATGGAGTGGCGTTACATTTACGTTCCGTTCATAAGGATCATGCCAAAAAGAAGGAAAATTAGCCTTAACATACCTCAAGTCATCTAAGCAATCCAATAACGAGCTTATCACCACTAGAGCATCAATCCTATAATAAAGGAATAGATATACAACTTAGATGGCGCTAGTATATCACCTATATCAAATGATAACTCGATTCTAAGGTGAAACGGCCAGCATTTCCCTTATTTCTTAATTACCACAAATCAACACAACAACCTTTTATGATCCTCTTTAAACTCATATCATCAATATTTAGGAATATACAATAGAACAGCCCGTTATATGCTTTGCATACAACACTTATATACCTTCTTCTTTCAATTATACCAAGTATAATAACCCCCAACACAATCTCAACATCGACTACAATCCATACAACAAGATTTTTAGCTTAAAACAACATTAGCAACATAACTCAAGTTAGATTACATCTCAACATAAAGTCAAGTTCATCCAACTTACGTTCCTCCAAACCTAGCATAATCATCATATAAACTTATAAACATGGAAATAAAATGGAATCTTACCTCAAGAACTTAAAAGCACTTCGATTCTAAGATTACTTCACCTTGAAGTATCTTCCAAAGCTTCTACAAGAAGGAGAAACATGCTTCAACAATACTTTGAAAACCTTTGGCACTTGATTCTCACTTTTGATCTTTGATTCATCTTGGGTTTACTTAGTAAATATTGGAGAGGCTTTCTAAAGGCCTCTAGGGTCTGTTGGGAATGAAAAAATAAAGGAAAAATGAGCTTAGACCTTTTAAACACTTAAAAACATTTCCTCCGCCTTAAATGTACGCCCTCCATGTACGGCCGTACTTCCATGTATGTCCCATACTTTTCTTACGTACTTGGACCCTCAAAAATCCAAACTTTTCCAACTTTTGGAAAATGAGGTACGGGGTGTACTTTTTTGTAAGGGACGTACATTTTTGTACAGGTCGTACATGATCCCGTACTTCTCAGATTTTTGATCTGTCAGTTGCATTGGAAAGAAGACTCTCTGAAATTGAATTTACATAGGTTATGCATTCCATAACTATAGGTTATGCATTCCATAACTCCTCATATTCTAGAAGCTGTACCTCCTTAAAGTTGGACCAAAATCCTGTCCAAAATTCTGCTAGGTTTTCCCTGATTTTAACAAATTTAATTCCTTTGATTCGCTTGACCCCGAAACCTTTAAATACTTACTTAACACTTGTTAAAAGTCTTCCTTAAACTTATCGGATTTCCATGGCCTCTTTGGGCTTACGTTAGTTTACTTACGGCATAAACGACGCACATTTACGAGGTGTAACATCTTTCCCCCCTTAGGAACATTCGTCCTCGAATTTTAAACTCTCTGGAATCCTATAAAATTTTTGACAAAGTCTCCTCTGTAACTGTACCACTACCAACACCCACACAAGCAAACCAAACTATACAATACACAGTACACAATAATCAATAACAACAATTGTCCCACACGACCAATAAGAGCAAAATTGACAAATAATACATACCTGAAGACGATGGTATCGTAGTCTACATCTGTTCTGAAGCTGGAAACAAATGAGGGTTTCTAGACTTCATATCTTTCTTGGCTTCCCAAGTCATTTCCTCAACATTCTTGTTCCTCCAAAGTACTTTTACTGACGCCACGTCCTTGGTTCTCAACCTATGGACCTGTCGATCTAAGATTGCAATAGGGACTTCCTCATATAATAGCTGCTCTGTAACCTGAACATCATCAACAGGTACGACTCTGGAAGGATCTCCAATACACTTATGAAGCATAGACACGTGGAAGCCCGGATGTACAAACTCCAAGTCTGAAGGTAGAGCTAACTCATAAGACACTTGGCCTACTCGACACACAATCCTATAAGGCCCAATGTATCTAGGGCTAAGCTTTCCCTTCGTACCAAATCTCATAACACTTTTCATTGGCGATACCTTTAGGAATACCCAGTCGTCTATCTCAGACTCCAAATCTCATCGTCGATTATCTGCAGAAGACTTCTGGCGACTCTGGGCAGCCAACAACCTTTATTGAATAAGCTTAACCTTATCAATTTCCTGCTGGATCAATTCTGGTCCTATTAGCTTAGATTCCCCAACCTCAAACCATCCGATAGGTGATCTGCATTTTCGTCCATATAAGGCTTCATATGAAGCCATTGAATGCTGGAGTGGTAACTATTATTATATGCAAACTCGATAAGCGGCAAATGATCATCCCAACTACCCTGAAGTCTATCACACATGCCCATAACATATCCTCAAGCGTCTGAATCGTACGCTCAGCCTGTCTGTTTGTCTGGCGATGGAATGCTGTGCTAAGACTCACTTGTGTCCCCAATCTTTTCTTGAAAGATCTCTAGAAGTTAGTTGTACATTGTGCACCTCTGTCTGAAATGATAGGTACTGGAACACCATGAAGCCGCACTATCTCCCTAATGTAAAGCTTCGCATAATCCTCTGTTGAGTAAGTAGTCCTGATAGGCAGAAAATGGGCTGATTTTGTAAGTCTATCAACAATCACCCATATGGAATCGAACTTACGCAGAAAACGGGGCAAGCCTGTAATGAAATCCATATTAATTGCTTCCATTTCCAAGTGGAAATCTCTATATTCTACAGCATCCTACCGGGCTTCTGATGCTCGACCTTAACCTATTGACAATTAGGGCACTGAGCTACGAACTTGGTTGTATCTTTCTTTATTTCGTCCCACCAGTAAACTTTCCTAATATCATGATACATCTTCATCATCCCTGGATGAATAGAATAATGAGAGCAATGAGCCTCTCCCATAATCTGACGACGTAATCCTGTAAAATCAGGAACACACATTCTGCCTCGATATCTGAGGACTCCATCTACAGTAACCTCAAATGGTGTCTTCTTCTTTTGAGGAGTTATATCTCTATAATGGACTAACATAGGATGCTCGTACTGGCGCTCTTTAACCTCAGCTACTAAGGATGATGTCGCCGAATCCTGAATCGCAACTCCTGCATCGCCTGAGTCCAATCACCGAACTCCTAAGCTAGCTAACTGGTGAAGAACATGAGCTAACTCCCATTTCTATGGCCGCAAATAAGATAGGATACCCATGGATCTGCGGCTAAGGACATCGGCCACTATATTTGCCTTCCCTAGATGATCCATAATAGAAACATCATAATCTTTCAACAGCTCTAACCATCGCCTCTGACGCAAATTCAACTCCTTCTGCTTGAAGATGTACTGAAGGCTCTTATGATCTGTATATATATATATCAACATAAACACCATATAAGTAATGCATCCACATCTTTCGCCGCATGAATCATCGGGGCGGCCTAACTCTAAATCATGGGTCGGGTAATTCGCCTCGTGCTTTCTCGGCCGCTCGAAGCATAAGTGATTACCTTACCGTGTTGCATCAACACACAACCCAATCCAATGACTGAAGCATCATAATAAATAACATAACCCTCTGATCCCACTGGAAGTGTCAGAATTGGCGTTGAAGTCAGTCTGTCCTTCAACTCCTAAAAACTCCACTCACAAGCGTCAGTCCACTAGAACTTAGCTGACTTCTGAGTCAGCTTTGTCAGTGGTACGGAAAGGGAAGAGAAACCTTTTACAAATCTCTTGTAATAACCTGCCAAACCCAGAAAACTATGAACCTCTGTCGGTGTCGTGGGTCTAGGCCAATCCTTCATGGCTTCAATTTTCTGCGTATCCACCTTGATGCCCTCATCTAATATAATATGCCCCAGGAAAACCATAGAGTTCAACCAAAACTCACATTTAGAGAACATTGTATACAACTTCAGATCCCGAAGGACTCTGAGTACTGCACACAAATGTTCTGCATACTCTGCCTCTGATCGGGAGTAGACTAGAATATCATCGATAAGTACAATCACACACTGATCTTAAAAAGGTCTAAATACATGGTTCATCAAATCCATAAATACTGCTGGGGCATTAGTCAAGCTGAATGACATCACACGAAACTCAAAGTGACCATATCTGGTCCTGAATGCTGTCTTCGGAATGTCTTTCTCTTTGACCCTAACTTGATGGTAACATTACCTCAGATCTATAATCGAGAAACATCTAGCACCCTGCAACTAGTCAAATAAATTATCAATCCTCGGGAGCGGGTACTTATTCTTAATTGTCACCTTAATCAGCTGCCTGAAGTCAATACACATTCGTAACAAGCCGTCTTTCTTACAAACAACACAGGCGCTCCCCACGGAGATGTACTAGGCCTGGTAAAGCCTTTCTCGAGCAAGTCCTTCAACTGCTCCTTCAGCTCCCTCAACTCAGTAGGTGCCATCCTATAAGGAGGAATAGATATCGGTTGAGTATCTCGTAAAATATCGATAGCGAAGTCAATCTCCTGCTCTGGCGGAAGACTCGAAAACTCGTCTGGAAACACATCTAGAAACTCATTAACCACTAGAACAGATTGAAGAGCCGGTAACTCTACTTCCGTATTCTAAACTCGAACTATATGATAAATACAACCTTTTGCGATCATCTACTTTGCCTTGAGATAGGAAATAAAACTACGACTCGGGTTCTACCCCAAACTTACCAGCAATAAAAGAAGTAACATATGACAACGTAAAACCTGGATCGATCAATGCATATACATAAAGGAATGAGACTGATAGTATACCTATGAAAACATCAGGTGATGA
Organism: Lycium ferocissimum; assembly: GCF_029784015.1. NCBI lineage: Eukaryota > Viridiplantae > Streptophyta > Magnoliopsida > Solanales > Solanaceae > Lycium > Lycium ferocissimum. The sequence continues at coordinate 39,995,951 of NC_081346.1, forward strand.
CTCAAGATCCTGTCGACCAGTCAATGCATAAATGCGGTTCTGAGAATCGCTCGAACTAGACGCTCCATCTCTGCCTCTACCACGACCGGCTGGTGTCTGAGAACCCAGCCCAGGAGGGCGTACCGATGACGAAGAACCAGCTGCAGATCCTGTTGGCTGAACTACACCTCTACCACCTCTCGACGGACAGTCTCGCATAATGTGGCCTAGCTGACCACAGGTATAACACACATCCGAATCGAAACGACACAATCCGCCGTGCAACTTACCACACTAAGCACATTGTTGTAGAGATGGCCTCATCTGGCTAGAACCACCTCTAAACTGGGAATTGAAAGCCCTGAAACTCTGGCCCGACTAAAAATAAGTGGGTCTATCAAACCTCGATCCTAGGAACTGTTAAGGCGCACTAGCCACTGGATAGGCTGAACACCTAGAGAACTGATGTCTGTGACCACCCCGGTACTCACCAAAAGACCCATAAGATCTATCTCTCTTTCTTTGACCCCTATCACGCTCCTGATCAACCCGCTGCTGCTTCTTTCTCTCCTCCAAACCCTGAGCGTATGCCTGAATACGAGATATATCTATACCCCCTTAAAGTGTGACAGTCATGTAATCATTAATCAAATGCGGCCCAAGTTCACTCACAAATCGGTGTACCTGATCCTTCATTTTACCTACAATCGTGGGAGCATACACGCTAGTGAATTAAAAAGAAAACTGTACTCTCGAACACTCATATTCCCGTGGCGTAAATTCAGAAACCGATCAACTAGAGCCCGTCGGGCTCGCTAGTAAATACCGGCGAAGGCCATCGTGAACTCGGCATACCGTCGGGGGTGCATTATCCCCTCTAGACAACATCCAAGTCTCATACCACTGAACAAAGAACATCTCGCAACCGGAACGAAGCAAATTCTACTTACGCAGTGTACAAGCATGTATTACCCGCAATGTCCTCAACATCCGATCTATGAAATTCTGTAAGTCCTCATTTGCCTTCGATCCAAAGAATTCTGTAGGGTCCAAATTGATGAAGTCTCGAACCCTGGCACTAACAGGTCTGTCACCATAACCAGTACTCTGTCGCTGGGCCTGAGCGGCCACTAACTGAGTCAACAACCTAATAGCATCTCGTATCTTCTGGCCTGATGCATCATGTCGAGGAACTGGGGGTACTGTAGCTGCAGCCCCTCTGGGATCTGCTGGAATAGAAGGGCTCTTAGAAGACTGAGATGCGACCTCACTCTGGGACTTACCCTAGCTCGCGGCAACTGGTGGCACCCGACTGGTACCCTCATTGTCGCAGCTTTGCCTCTCTGGATAGTTGAAGCTCTCCTTGTCACAGGCATCGCTGAAATCATAATGTGTTATTAGAAAAAAAATCCTGATCGTACGGCTCTATCGCACGATCTAAGATAAGAAAGAAGGAGAATCTTCCTAAATGCCCTGCAGCCTTCGGTTTATAAGTGTGGTGCACAACACACCATAAAATAGACACTGCTAGACACGGCTTGTAGACAACCCAAGGACGCAACTGCTCAGATACCAAGTTTGTCACAACCCAAATTGGAGGGCCATGACGGGCACCCAGGCCCTACCTGTCGAGCATCGCTAAACATGCTTTCCTACCATGATCATAAACAAGAGTAGACCTCGGGAGTCACCAGATGAAAATTTGCTAAATCATATGAAAAATATGTTGAAAAAGGGATGAGCCCAAGAAGACATACTATACAGTTATGCCAGACAAAACTGTGCAAGCCGACAAGGCCATCATGAAATACTATACAACAAAAATATGGGCCGAAGGGGCCATACAAATCCTAACTATACCATGATTGTCTACAAGCCTCTACTAAAGTATATGACGTAATAAGGTCGGGACAGGGCCCCGCCGTACCCATATGTACTCAAAAGTATAACGTACCAAAAATATAATAGCAACTCCGAAACAAGAGGAGTGCTCCAATAACCGCTGAATAGCAGCCTACAATGGAGGATCGTCAACCTGTCTACCTGAACCTACAGGCATGAAACGCGACTGTTACACCTCGAAAAAATTTTCGTTGATGCACAGTGAACAGGCTAATGAAGAGCATAAAGTATGCGAGGTTTCGATGAGTAAGTAATGGCTTTTGACAACCTTAAATAAGATTTGAAAGACATTCGAGTTAAGGAAGGAAGGTTGTTAAGAAAAGCGGATTATAAGTTGAGTGTGTTGGGCAAATTACGAGTATTGAACTAATGATGTCTTAAGGATGTCTTGGAGAAGAGTTATGACATTCCGTAGATTGCTAATGAAGTGATAAACAAGTGCTAAGAAGGTTCCATAAGGATTGGAGATCAAACGAAGCGACGGAACAACTTTGGTGAAGCGATGATTTCCACGACCACTTCCACGGCCCATATAATATTCCACGGACCGTGGATGGGTCCGTGAACTCCCAGCGAGAGAGGGCAGCCGACTGGTCATGAACCACGACCAGTTTCACGGACAACATCATGTTCCACGGACCGTGGAACAGGTCCCGTGAACTCCCGACGGGCTGAAGTGTTCCAAGTTTATAAATGTGATCCCACTTCATTTTATTCATTTCCACCAACGTCTTCAACCTCTCAAACCCTCTAGAACCTTCCACACATTTCATCCACAAGAAAACCAAGAGAATCAAAGATCAAACACAAGATTTGAAGTGAATCAAGGCTTATAAAACCTCATTGAAGTCATCTAAACCAAGAAATCCAAGAAAGGGTGAAATAGGGTTTTGAAGAAAGAGGTGTATTATCACCCAAGGCTTGTTCCTCCATCATTTAAGGTATGTTTTATGGTATTCTCATGATGTCTAAGGTATTATTAAGTTGAAACACGTGAATTACAAAGGATATGTGAAATGGGTCATAAATGTGACACTAGTGCCATTGTTGAATTGAAGGTTGGAATGAATTATGAAAATGGATATGTTAGGATTATAAATACGTTATAAATGACATTTAGAACATGAAATAGGTGTTGTTTGTGAAAGAACCCGAAAGTGAATTTTGGTCATGAATATGGAGGATTGAGAATGAAATTTCTAAATATGGATAACACGGATGGATTATGCTTCTCGTTATGATATTGTAATCGTTGGTATGAATGTTGAGGGTTGATATAGAATACGGCGGAAAGTAGTATAAACAAAGGAAACGCTGCCCAATTTTCTATAGCTTTAGCAAGTACATTCTCATGATTGTCCAACTAATGTTGATACGAATCCTCTTGAAGGTAAAGACGCGAGCATTTAAAGAAGAACGAGCGAGTAACCGAATAGTAAACGACAAAGGTATGTAAGGCTCGACCTTTCTTTCTAAGGCATGATTCTATGGTATGCACCCTCCTATCCTTCTATGATCTTTCTACACATATGTATGTATCGGGAATGATGAATCTACATTATAAAGAGCTCGCATGAGATGAAGTAAGAAGTAGGATATGAATGTGAGGATGAACCGAGTCTAGAGATCCTAAAGTTACGATGCAAGATTTCGATAAAGTTAATGGCCTTCATATGACTCCTTGCTATCAATCCCTTTTGGTAAACCGATCTTATGATTATTAGTCTCTTTCCTTCCAAGGCATGACTTTTCCTCCGTCTCCACGAATCTCCTAAATTTCGAAGAACTAAGAGCCTACATTCATAAGTAGCCACCCGAGAGAAAGATAAGAGATATACATTATGGGTACGATGGTAATGACAATGAGCCTACGATTATAAGGAACTATACATGTGTAAGATAGAGAAGAGAGATAAGGCACGGGCACGATAATTGACGAGGATAAGTTAAATCTAAAGAGTCTTAGAGTGAGAAATGACGCCCATGAAGTCAACGACTCTAACGATGATTCCATTGATGCGTTCTTGTGAACACTCACCTTAAATGCTAGTCCCTTAAAGGTGAGATACGACGACCTGATTACTCCATAACGTAATCGGGGTCCCACGACCTTACGTCGCCCCGACCTGGCTATAGATGCCTAGGATCCCCACTATATGTTGTGATGATCTATGTACGTATACATGCATGTAATGATACTAATTTATGATAGGGCCATGATATGCTTATAAGACAGTTAATAATCATAAGTCTATAAATTGTATGATGATGAGTATATGGTATGTATGTATGTATATATGCATTGATGACGTTAAACTAAGATAGAGTCATGATATGTCCATGAATTGAATGTTAATGATGACAAGTGTACGAGATGCATGGTATGTGTGATAATATGATTCCACCGCGCCTAATTGGACGGACATGTCACCGCTACGGCGGGCTGCTATGATTCCACCGCACCGAGAAAAGGGCGGACATGTCACCACCGATGAAACGTGCGACCACACCGTACCGAGAAAAGGGCGGACATGTCACCACTGGTGGGCTGCATACGATGGGTACCCGGACGTGAACTAATGATGATGATGTGTGTATGGTATGATAATGTGTGTATGCTATGTAATGTATATATATATATACATGATATGGAAATGCATGTATGATATAATGATGTTTATACGACATGGCGCTTTATATGACATGCTATATGTAACATATGTATAAAATGTATCTAATCAAAGGTTATATCCTCATCTCGTGCCATTATGATTTCCCTATTATATTCATTTCACTTATGCCTTGCATACTCGGTACAATATTCGTACTGACGTCCTTTTTCTTTGGACGCTGTGTTCATGCCCACAGGTAGACAGCGAGACGGTACGGATCCATAGAGCTTTATCGGCCAGTTGCGAAGCCCTCCTTTATTCCGGAGGTGCTATTTTTGAGATGTTATTTTGTATATATATGTATATATTTTGGGCATGACGGGGTCCCGTCCCGTCCATGTGTCTAGTACTCTAGTAGAGGCTCGTAGATGCGTATGTGTGGGTAGTATGGTCCCATAGTCGTCATGTATATGCAAGTTTATGTATATTATCATTTTGGTAGCCCAAAGGGCCTATGTTATATAAGTAAATGTGTTTAAATGAAAAACGTTTTTGTTATAGCCCGTATTTCGTACGTTCGGACGTTGTGAGATAATGGTGAGAAGTTAAGGACAAGGCTATGTTCTAAAGTTATTTTAATGCATGAGTAGGTTATGAATGATATTTATGGACATTGGTAGTATGGAAATATGGAGTGAGGCTAAGGGCAAAAAGATAAATTCGCAAATGCATCGTGGAAATAATACGGAAGGCCAGGGGAAAAATTGGAACTTCACAAAGTTCAAGAAAAATTCAAGAAAGGGGCCATTTTGGCCGTGTGACACATAGGTATATGTCCACATTTTTATTTAATGTGGATGTGGACCAAAGTGTATACAATAAGACAAGTGGCCACATTTGGTTATTATAAGAAAAATTGGTCATCTTTGACTATTTGAGGAAATTTCAAGAAAAAGAAGAGAAAACTCTAGAAATGGAATAATAATAATAATAAGAGATGATACAACAAGTCATCTTTGTGTAAGGGAGAAATTTCAAGAACAAGACATGTGTTCTTTTGTTATTAGAGGAGGCTAAGTATATAAGCATGAGAGAGGGGGAATTAATTCATGAATTAAGTTGAGAGAAAGAGAGAAAGGAAGACAAAAAAAAAAAAAAAAAGAATAAAGGGGTGTTTCGGCCCCCATGGCTGAATTGAGGGCCATGGAAATGGATCACCAAAAACTATTTTTTCCTAGTATTCCAAGTAATTAGAAGGTCCTCTATAACATGGAAGGGGTGTTGGAACAAGAACATCCCTCGTTTGCACGAATTCATGACCCTAGCCAAGAGGAAGTTGAAGGTAAAAGGTAAGAACTACTCTTCTTTTATGTGAAATGGATGTTTGGTACATGTTGTGGTATGGAGGAGTGGATGAAAAACATGAAAGCAATGACGTTGAGGTGTGGCCGTGCATGTATGGCATTGGCCGTGAGTTGAGTGGGTGTTATGTGTGTGAATGATGAATCAATTTTTATGTAGTATTTCAATTGTTGTTGTCATGTATTTTATGATGGAAATGAATGAAAAGCATGGAATGGTGATGTTGGTGGTTGTGTGGCCGTGAGATGGCATTGTGGCCATATGCATGCATGGTTAATGGAACAATGATTCAATGATTTTATTTAGTGTTTTGGTTGTTGTTGTAATGTAAAGAAAAGGAATGAATGGAAATTTATGGAAAATATGGAGGTAGTAGGGTGGCCGAATATAGTGTGTGTGTTGAAGTAAGGAATTAATATTATTTAGTAATTTGATTGTTGTGTTGTGAATGGTAGTTATAGTCTTGTGTTGTGCTACATAAGTTGGTCGTGCATGTGTTGTGGAATGAAATGGACAAATTTTACCTAGTCTTGTATTGTTATTGGAATGTATAGAGATGGATGAAAATGCATGAAAATATGTAAGAAGTTGTTGTAATCAAATAGTAGATGATTTGGTAAACTATGGTAAATTGATGTTATTTGACATTTTAGTTGTTGTCGTTATGGATTATGTTATGTAGAATAAAGGTTGTTGTTGAAGTTAATGCATATGAGTGACAATGAAATGTATGGTTGGTGTTGAATTTGAAGGTTTCGGGTAAAGTAGTGTGTTGATTGAGTTGTTGGAATATTATGTGCATTGAATTGAATTAAATTGAATTGAAATGAATTGAATTAAATATTGAGGTGTTGTTAGAAAAATTGTTGGTATAGATGATATTGTTGGCGGGTTGGATTTCGGATTGTTATTGATTAAAGATTGGGCCGAGCCATATTCTCGGGATGGCGTATTTACGGGGGAGATGCGCCGAAATTTCGGCGCATTATAAGTAAATGTATTTGAAGGGTTAAGAGAGGCATATGATAATGAATTTAACAATTGCGTTGATCGTCTTGAAGGTAGAACTAACGGCAACAAGTTTGAACGATCAAGCATAGCTACTAAGGTGCGGCGCAGGTATGTTAAGGCTAAGCCCTTTTCTTTCTACGGCATGAATCACATGATGAAATATTATAAATGCTCCCATAACGACCTTATTTTCAAAGTTAGAATTTATGATTTCAAAACATGATTTCTTCTTAAAGGTTTATAAATGTTTTCAAAAATATTCATTCTCTCCAAAACCTAAGTTTTACGTTTTGATAGTTTTCATGACTAAAACGACGACTATGATTTTATGACGACAAGGATGATGCCAGATATAAGAAGACGTCTATGATGAATATGTCAAGGATATGTTCTCACCATGGATACGACGATATGAAAATGTTAAGCTATTTTTGAATAATGACTATTTTAAAGGTTCCAAAGTATATGAAATGATATGTTATGATCCTGTTTTATGATTTCAAAATGTTATCCTTCATTGATGGTCTCGCCTTATTATTAGTTCTTTCAAGGTGAGATAAAGCGCCCGTGGTTATTCCATAGTATAATCGGAGGTTACCGACCTTACGTCACTCCGATAGGGTTATAGCTTTTCTTTGGGCTCTCTGCGCATGCTATGACATGATATATGTATAAGTATACGTATATGTATATGTATATGGGGAAGATGGGAAAAAGGGCAGGCGCTATAGGCGCACAGCCACCTGATCAGTTGGAGAATGGTACGATATCGTCCCGGACGCGGGATAAGTGGTTAAATGGATCGGAGCCGACGCCTCGGCAATATGGTATGTTCTATTTTCTTTATATATGAAAATGTGATATTTTCAAAGAAAGAATACGTACATTGTATATACAAATGGATCGGGCTGCACGTTCCGAATGTATATGGATCGGGGCGCACGTTCCGCGCGATAGTATACGGATCGGCCGCACGTTCCGCAGATTAAGCATGCATGATTCCGCCTTAAGAGGCACTCATACTTACCGGTTACAGCTTCACACGATATGCTTTATACATACAGCTTACAGCCCTACATGATATGTTCCACATGTACAGGTTACAGCTTTACACATGATATGTCTCATATGTACCGGATACTCTCTTTCACGTGACATGTCCTACATCTCTTATTATGTTACTGTTCATGCCTTACATACTCAGTACAATGCTCGTACTGACCCCTCTTCTTCGGGGGCTGCGTTCCATGCCGCGCAGGTACACCCAGACGGATGGAAGATGTTCCAGCGAAGTTGGCAAACTCCCTTTGTTCTGGAGTGTCGCCGAGTCAGCATACTATGCCACGATGTTTCATTCGAAGTTAGAGACTTTGCAGACATAGTCGTGAGTTTCGGGAGTCAGATGTATTATGATATGAGTTTTGTACAACTACATGTTTAATTGATTTAAAAGCAACGAAAGAGTCTTATTATGTATAAGTAATCTTATTAAGTATGTTTGCTTTAAAGGTTCAAAAAAAAAAAAAATCAGTACGTAGTAAGAGTCCGCGGGTTCGCTCGGCTCCGGTTACGGGGTCGGGTGCCCATCACACCCCGATCAAGATTAGGGTGTGACAAAGACACCCTAATCTTGATCGGGGTGTGACAGTTTTTTTTTATGTTTATAAATGGTAAGAAATGTGATCGAAGACAGGATAAGACATAGAAGGAGTGGTGCTCGGTGGTCAGCCTCGGGTACCCGTCGCGGCCCTAGTCGGGTCGTGACAGCGACCCCCCCAGGAAAGAGACGTCAGTACAAACAAAGTACTAAGTATGTAAGGCATGAAAGTAACGTGAAAGAGACATAAGAGAACATAGGATGAAATGAATGCAACCTGTATATCTAAACTGCCTCTGTGGGCCAACGATATTCATAAATACTCTGCATGCATGCATGAGGGTCATATGTATGTATATATGCGTATATAACGCCTGTCAAGCCTCTGTGGGCATCCTATCGTATCATATCGACCTATGTGGGCATTATCATCATCATGTGACCAGCTGATCAGGTAGTAGTGCGTATATAACGTCGTCACCTTTCCTATACCCCATACATATATATAATGCATAATATATGCATATATAACGCCTGAGGAGTCGTAGGTCTGTATATGTGTATATATATAATGCAATCCGTGAATATGATAAGAGTATATCCTAAATTTGTCGGAGCGACGTAAAGTCGTTATACCTCCGAACATCATTATGTGATAGCATTTTCGTTAACAAATAATTCTATGAATCATACCGAATCTGAAAGAAGCTTACTAAAAATAACATTCCAGAACATGAATAAATATGGAACATATCTAGCTTCTAAGAATAGAATCATTTATAGAGTGGCATTACATTTACGTTCCATTCATAAGGATCATGCCAAAAAAAAGGAAAGTTAGCCTTAACATACCTCAAGTCATCCAAGCAATCCAATAACGAGCTTATCACCACTAGAGCACCAATCCTATAATAAAAGAATACATATACAACTTAGATGGCACTAGTATATCACCTATATACGGGTAGCATTTCCTCTATTTCTTAACCACCACAACACATCCAATAGCCAACAATGAACACAACAACCTCATATGATCCTCTTTAAACTCATATCATCAATATTTAGGAATATGCAATAGAACTGCCCGTTATATGCTTTGCATACAACACTTATATACCCCCAACACAATCTCAACATCGACTACAATCCATACAACAAGATTTTTTGCTTAAAACAACATTAGCAACATAACTGAAGTTAGATTACATCTCAACATAAAGTCAAGTTCATATTTGGACCTTTCCTCCAACTTACCTTCCTCCAAACCTAGCATAATCATCATATAAACTCATGAACATGGAAATAAAATGGAATCTTACCTTAAGAACTCAAAATTACTTCAATTCCAAGATTACTTCACCTTAAAGTATCCTCCAAAGCTTCTACAAGAAGGAGAAACATGCTTCAACAATACTTTGAAAACCTTTGGCACTTGATTCTCACTTTTGATCTTTGATTTATCTTGGGTTTACTTAGGAAATGTTAGAGAGGGTTTCTAGAGGTTTCTAGGGTCTGTTGGGAATGAAAAAATGAAGGAAAAACAAGCTTGGACCTTTTTAAACACTTAAAAACATTTCCACCACCTCAAATGTACGCCCTCCATGTACGGGCGTACTTCCATGTACGTCCCATACTTTTATCACATACTTGGACCCTACAAAATCCAACATTCTGTCAATTTTTGGAAAATGAGGTACGGGACGTACATATTTGTACGGGTCGTACATGATCCCGTACTTCTCAGATTTTTTATTGTACGTTAGCTGCATTGGAAAGAATACTTTCTGAACTTGAATTTGAATAGGTTATGCATTCGATAAATCCTCATATGCTAGAAGATATACCTCCCTAAAGTTGGACCAAAATCGTGTCCAAAATTCTGTCAGGTTTTCCCTGATTTTTAAAAAACTTAATTCCTTGGATTCACTTGACCCCGAAACCTTTATATACTTACTTAACACTTGTTAAAGGTCTTCCTTAAACTTATAGGAGTTCCATGGCCTCTTTGGGCTTACGTTTGTTTACTTACGACACAAACGATGCAAATTTACGAGGTGTAACAGATGTCTTCCCAGCACCAGATTCCTCTCTATCCTTTTTTTTTGTCTTCCTTTATTCCAAACCGTGTTTTATTATAGTTTTTAAGACTTATAATCGAATTCTATAAAGCTTTTGTACTTGTGACTTTCAGATTTTGGGGGTATGTTGTGTTAGATTTATTTTCAGCAAGTTATTAAGGCTATTTCAATACTTTGGGAGTTTCTTTAATTTTCGCATTTACTTATGTTTGTATTGCTTCGGGTTGAGGGTTCGCCTATAGGTAAGGGTAGGTGCCCGCACGGCACAAATGGGATTTTGGGTTGTGACAGGGTCACTGATGTGGATATTGCCTTAATGGTGCCACCACCTATGGCCTCAGTCTTTGGCTAAGCCTGTGACTCGGACTGGTCTGGCAACATCGTCAATAGAGAACCACCGGTAATCTTTGGGGCATGTTATGTCTCATCTTTACTCTTTATAAAATCATAAACATGCTCTGCCCAAATGCAATGATCTCTTAAAGGAATCGAGGGAACCCCCATTTTACGGCATAACTGAGTGATGAGGCAAGGGAAGATCAATGATGTCATTAGGTATGGCACTCACTGGAGGATTTCCTCAACAATCAAAAGCCCAATATCCACTAGGTATTTGGAGATGATAGATACAACAAGAATCGCCCTATCCGGAGTGAGAACATTATAATAACTACACTCCACCAAAACTTGGCCTCGAGACTGAGGTCCCTCTCTAGGATCGGTGTCGATGGCTTGATGCACCATGCTGGATCCGCTCGAGGTATCACCGAGGATACCCATGACAACTGAGATAATTTTTTATCAATTTTGTAGTCAAGCTCATCTGTGTTTGCGAGTGTTGTATAATTCTCCCCAAAATAAAAGTGATTGATGGCCTTGCTCAAGATGTCAACTTTTACCCCTCAGACCTCAACCTTTATTAACCGCGAAAGTGTTTGGTGTTTTGCCATTTCTTCAGTAACTTAGCAAGCTATGCACCGTAGGACGCATAGAATTCTCGGACAAGAGGTGGGCAATATTTCCGGAGAAGATTGTTGAGGAATTTCCATTTATAGAATTGCAAAATGGATTGGATATTGGGAAAAGAATCAAACCCATGGAAGCTTATTCTTTCTCTTCTAAGATGTTCCTCCACGGCTTTCCCCCTTGTTTTATGGGTTCTATCCATTGCTCATATAACTCTTTCGACCCTTCAACTAAGAACCGGAGGCTATTTTTGGATTTCTGCTTCATTCTTACCTCTTGGAGTCTAAGGGTCTCAGGACTAGTCGAGTGACCACGAGCCGGTAATTCAGGGCGACTGGAACTCTGCCGTCTTTCTTGCCCAGAGCTTTTACCACTGGCGACGGGTGATGATGAAGATGATTCCCCAATTCATACTGGGAGAAATCTCAAGATGCTACTGATTTTAGTTGTCGGGTGGTCCTTTTCAATGGTACTTCAACATCATCATTTTCGGGGTTAGTGGCCAAGTCTCTAAGTCTTGATTTCACTTTCGATTTACCCGTGCCCCTGGCCCTCCCGGCTTGTTGCGATCCACCCCTCTTTATGTCACGACCCAACCCCGTAGGCCGCGACTAGTACCCAAACTGGGCACCCGAACACACATATACCTTAGAATCACAACACCGGTCTATGCATACGCAAATATCAAATGTAACATCACACTATCGCAAACACAAATACAGATATATCAGAAACCGGTAAGGCTGTGTTTCAAATTTATTTTATTACCAGAAAAATTTTGATAGAGTTTCCTTTGTTTTTCTGATTATCCAACAATAACCCTGCACACAGAAAATACCAACAAAGGACACACAGGGCCCACAGAACAACATATATATATATACGGCCGACAAGCTTATGGCGGGTGAAACCGCCCAACACACGTATCATACAAGTCTAACCAAACCGACCGGGCACAACCCACACACGTTTATCCACGTACCTCTAAACAATGACAAATCATATGACGGACAGGCCCCGTCGTACCCCCGAATAGACAAATATGTACAACAGAAAAGTATATACCAAAATACGGACTCCGAAAATAAAGGAGCACTTCAACACAGCAGAGAGGGTGACCTAAACTGGCGGATCACCAAGTGGTGCGTCTGTACCTGCGGGCATGAAACGCGACCTCCGAAGAAAGGGGGTCGCATTTTAATATGTACCGAGTATGCAAAGCAGAAGAACACAAATAATATAGTCATAACCGAAATGAGGAGTGCGGAAATGATAAAAATCCAGATACTAAAGTACTTGCATCAAGTACAAATCATTCATAAATATTTGGAGGCAAATAAAATAAACTAATACCAAATGCTTAGCTTTCTTTTTGTACAACGCTTCTATCTCACGATCCATAAATAGAACAATTTATATAACGATAATAATTAAAACGTACCGTCATAATCATTCATCCTACCACATAATCACATATCATCACACACACATATCATATCCTCAAATCATCACATATTATACCATATACATACACCGCTACACGTATACGCATACCGCGGCCAAGTATCCAGCGGTCAATATCACACGTATACCGCGGTCAAGTATCCAGCGGTCATATATACATACCGCGGTCAAGCATCCAAATAGTAACATGCACATACACATATACCGGGACTCGGCGAAAGAGGTAGTAACGAAATACACAAACCGAAATCGTAAGTAGCCATACGTATATAATTTCTTTTATTACAAACTCAACAATTAGATTACCTTCCAAAGCAAACCATTCTTTTAAAAGCAAGTCAATAGTCAAGTCAGGTTTATCGGAATTAGTATACAATAGTTACAATCTTCTGAAATCGTTTTTATGTGTCAAAATGTATTATCAAACGCAATGAAGTAGTTAAAATAACCATTTTATAATAATCGGAGCGATGGTCAAAAGTTCTCTTTTCAAAATCACACGAATATACCAAACAGAGCGACATAGGGAGATCTCGGAATGCGTGGGCCCCACCTCGGTCAAATTGAGGCGGCGTACCCCAACTACGGTCGTTAGGCCCTATGAGGTCATATACATAGGATTCTAGGCCCTCCAACATCATTTGGGCAAACTACGGATGCTTAAGCACTTATTTCACCAAAATAAGACATTTTCACTTCAATTCTACTGAATGAAAAAGGGATAAATTTGGACGTAGATTCCAAAGAGTAGAGTCATCCTCGAAATCCGAATTCAAACCTATTACATCTAGGACATGCCAAGAGAAGGAAGGGTGGAGCTTTACATACCTTATTCGCTCCTTAAGCTTGTCAAAACTCAATTCCCGTTTCCTCCAAAATCTGCAATTGGTCACATTTACCAATTGTCATTTATAAGCGTTAAGGCTAAAATTTGGAAGTAGTGCTTGTTTATGAAAATTCCGACAAAGACTTCCCCTATACATATAGCATCCCCGAGAATCATCTCGGCTTAAAAATATCAACAACAACAACCCAACAACATCAACAATCATCACAAAACGCATTATGGCACAAGTAGTCTCCTTTCCACATAGTTCAATAATTTCCATCCAAACTTCACATTATCAAGCTAACATCAACATTTTCTATATTCATTAACTAACTCAATATTATTCGAACACATTCCGATAGCGTTCCAAACAATATTCACAAATTCAAGCATTCCCGCCAATTTCCATATTCTATCCAAAGCTTGCAACAACGCTTCCAAATCACATTGTTTTCCTTCTAAGCTCCCTAACAACAACCATAACTAACATTTAGGACTTTAATTCCATACTTATATAAAAATCATATAAATTCACATAATCTCTCATAATTACATACAAGCAATTCCAATGCCAATTCAAGTCATTAAACCTTTATTTGCATCACCAAGGTCACAACAACACAACTAACAAACTAATGGAACTTGAATTCATTCCTCCTCCACACCAACATGGCTCACGGCCAACATGCTATTCACGCACACACACGCCATGCACACACACACCACACTTCCATAATTCCCATCTACTTTTAATCATTATAACATGCAAACTTATCTCATAACACAAGAAATGGAATTCTTACCTTTTTCTTCAATTTCAACTTTGTCGCAAACGTCGCTCTTTCGCTAAACCAATTATATCACGTCGGAGAGCGTCCTAAACTTGACAAGAATTCAACAAGAATAAGATTTTTGGATCAAAGTAGAAGGCTTGGAAATTTTTTTCTCTTTTTTTTTCTCCTCTTTCTCTTTGGCCGTGGCCTCTCTCTTCTTTTTTTTCTCTCAATTTCTCTTGAAGTTTCTAGAATTAATGGCCCTTTTTATTATTTAGTCACATGACACATAATTTTCCTTGGGCTTGGGCCATTTTTTCCAACCATGGCCGGCCACCCCTTGTTTTGGGCCTTCTTCTTTTCTTTTTTTTTTTTTTTAGCCCAATTAACTTCAAATCTTGTTTTGTAATTCCCGAAACTAATTTCCGAAATTCCGATTCCGCCCTTAGCCTTCCTCGATAATTCCGCGTCCATACTTCCGTAACCGGCATACACATATTAAGAAAAATCCAAACATGACCTTATTCCTTACAAGTCAAGGTTATTCCCAAATTTTCCAAATACGCAAAAATGCCGGATATAACATCCTCCCCCCCTTTAAAACATTCGTCCTCGAATGTTAAATTAGCCTTACGGGATCTTATGAGAATTTTGGAGGAGTTTCCTTTACAATTATCACGAACAGTTTATACATCAATCAGCATAACCAATTAAAGAGTTTAAATTACTTGTACCCGCGTCTGGTGGCGCCTCCTGATCCTGTCCACGGGTCAACGCATATAGGCGGTTCGATGGACCGCCAGAACTGGAGGCTCCGCCACGGCCTCTCCCACGGCCGGCTGGTGTCGGCATGCCTCGGCCCATCGGGCGCATAGCTACAGAAGGTGAAGACGAACCAAAGAATCGACCCGGTAGGAGAATTCGAGTCTCGCTCCCCTTAAACTATTCTATATTCGTCGAAATCGCATCGCCCCCGAGTGGACAATCTCTCATATAGTGGCCATAAAACTGCCCACACGCCACCATAACTAGTCAATTCATTATTCAACAATTCAATCGTAAAGCAAGCACCCATGGCACGACGACATTCCCCCCGAGTGACGTCTCCACAATTGCAACATGAGGACATCGGGGTAGGGGTGGCCTCAACTCGGCTAGAATCTAGGTCCACCGTGATCCCGAAGCCATTCAATACCTTCATTTCCATCACATGGGAGCTTCGACCGACACGTCTTCGGATACCCCATACCATCCGGGCTCCAACCGATGAACTATGGGGCGTACTTTTTCCACGCTCCACATGTACCTTACGGCGGGGAGGGTATATGTTTTTTCTTGTTCTAACAACCACGCAGAACCTCGCCGAGGCGCCTTGGACGCTCGTGAATCATATATATATATATATATATATATATATATATATATATATATATACATACCCGGCGGACCTAGCCCTCTTGGGCGGCCTCCTGTCATAATCTCGATGGACCGATCCAAATTTCCGACGAATCGATCCCCTCCATCCCCGGGCGTAAGCAATCGTAACGGGCGATGTCCATATCCGTCTGTGACGCCATCGCCATGCAACTATCAATCAAGTAGCGGTCCAACCCTATCACATATCGATGCATCCGGTCGGCCATATCCGCCACTATAGCAGGTGCATGTCGAGCCAGAGAATCAAACTCCAAATTATACTCACGAACACTCCGACCCCTCTGCCGTATCTGTAAAAATCTATCAACTCTCGCCCTCCGCAACTCCGGGGGCAAAAAGTGTCGGAGAAAAGCAGCTGTAAACTCGTCCCACGTGGCTGGGGGAGCACCCTCACCCCTGGATAGCCCCCAAGACTCATACCAATTGAGAGCGACATCCCGTAGTCTATGTGAAGCTAGCTCGACAGACTCGGTCTCTGAAGCCCTGACCAGGTTCAACGAGCGCTGCATTTGCCTGATAAAGTCCTGGGGGTCCTCCTCGGGCTTGGACCCGAAAAACTCTGGGGGACTACATGTCAGGAAATCGCGGACCCTCAGACTGTCACGTCTGTCATCATCATCACCCCTCGGCCCGCGTCCACGAACCTGTCCCGCTACCAAAGTCGTCAACAACTGTACCGCCTCCCTCAACGTCCTATCCTCCGCCCCGGGCTGGGGAGCTGGGGGCGCTGAGGGACCTGCTCCGGCCTCCTCTGGTGGTGGAGTGGCTGAACCCTCTGACCGAAGTACAATACCGGGCGTGGTCCGAGCACGAGCCCGTGTAACTCTCGGCGCCCGACTAGTCTCTCCTACCGCCGCCTTGCCCTTCTGGGCGGCCGTTGCCTTCTTCGGAGGCATCACTGAAAAGTATATCAATCGATCAGAAAAGAGTCACCCTAATAGTACAGCTCTATCACACGATCTAAGATTCAAAGAAAAGTAACACCCTAGATGCCTTGTAGCCTCCTGTTTATAGATGTGGTGCACAACACACCGATAAACAAGACTCTACGAGACACGGTCTGTGGACATTCTGAGGACGAACCGCTCTGATACCACTTTTGTCACGACCCAACCCCGTAGGCCGCGACTAGTACCCAAACTGGGCACCCGAACACACATATACCTTAGAATCACAACACCGGTCTATGCATACGCAAATATCAAATGTAACATCACACTATCACAAACACAAATACGTATATATCGAAACCTAAGGTAAGGTCGTGTTTCAAATTTATTTTATTACCAGAAAAATTTTGGCAGAGTTTCCTTTATTTTTTCTGATTATCCAACAATAACCCTGCACACAGAAAATACCAACAAAGGCCACACAGGGCCCACAGAACAACATATATATATATATACGGGCCGATAAGGACGCTATGGCGGGTGAAACCGCCCAACACACGTATCATACAAGTCTAACCAAACCGATCAAGGCACAACCCACACACGTTTATCCACGGACCTCTAAACGAATGACAAAATCATATGACGGGACGGGGCCCCGCCGTACCCCCGAATAGACAAATATGTACAACGAGAAAAAGTATATACCAAAATACGGCTCCGAAATAAAGGAGCACTTCAACAGCAGAGAGGGTGACCTAAACTGGCGGATCACCAAGTGGTGCGTCTGTACCTGCGGGCATGAAACGCAGCCCCCGAAGAAAGGGGGTCAGTACGGAATATGTACCGAGTATGCAAAGCAGGGAACACAAATAACATAGTCATAACCGAAATAAGGAGTGCGGAAAATGAGCATAAAAATCCAGGATACTAAAGTACTTGCATCTGAAGTACAAATCATTCATAAGGGGTACAGGAGGCAAATAAAATAAACGGAATACCAAATGCTTAGCTTTCTTTTGTACAACGCTTCTATCTCACGTATGTAGAAAATAGAACAATTTATATAAGCTGACATTAAGCGACTGGTCATAATCCCGACTGTCCAGAATCACATATCATCTCACACACACATACACCGCGCGCATATCATATCCTCCATCACGATACCACACATACACTAAGAACACGTATACGCATACCATATACGGCCAAGTATCCGGCGGTCAATATCACACGTACCGCGGTCAAGTATCCAAATGGTCAACATCATACATACCGCGGTCAAGTCCGGCGGTAACATTGCACATACCGGCCGGGACTCGGCGAAAGAGGTAGTAACGAAATACACAAACCGAATCGTAAGTAGCCATACGTATATAATTTCTTTTATTACAAACTCAACAGAACAACCAAAACAAACCATTCTTTTAAAAGCAAGTCAATAGTCAAATCAGGTTTATCAGAATTAGTATACAATAGTTACAATCTTCTGAAATCGTTCTTATGTGTAAAAATGTATTATCAAACGCAATGAAGTAGTTAAAATAACCATTTTATAGTAATCGGAGCGATGGTCAAAAGTTCTCTTTTCAAAATCACACGAATATACCAAACAGAGCGACATAGGGAGATCTCGGAATGCGTAGCCCCCACCTCGGTCAAATTGAGGCGGCGTACCCCAACTACGATCGTTAGGCCCTATGAGGTCATATACATAGGATTCTAGGCCCTCCAACATCATTTGGGCAAACTACGGATGCTTAAACACTTATTTCACCAAAATAAGACATTTTCACTTCAATTCTGATGAATGAAAAAGGGGTAAATTTGGACGTAGATTTCAAAGAGTAGAGTCATCCCCGAAATCCGAATTCAACCCTATTACATCTAGGACATGCCAAGAGAAGGAAGGGTGGAACTTAACATACCTTATTCGCTCCTTAAGCTTGTCAAAACTCAATTCCCATTTCCTCCAAAATCTGCAATTGGTCACATTTACCAATTGTCATTTATAAGCGTTAAGGCTAAAATTTGGAAGTAGTGCTTGTTTATGAAATTCCGACACAGCACTTCCCCTATACATATAACATCCCCGAGAATCATCTCGGCTTAAAAATATCAACAACAACAACCCAACAACATCAACAATCATCACAAACCGCATTATGGCACAAGTAGTCTCCTTTCCACATAGTTCAATAATTTCCATCCAAACTTCACATTATCAAGCTAACATCAACATTTTCTATATTCATTAACTAACTCAATATTATTCGAACACATTCCGATAGCGTTCCAAATAATATTCACAAATTCAAGCATTCCCGCCAATTTCCATATTCTATCCAAAGCTTGCAATAACGCTTCCAAATCACATTGTTTTCCTTCTAAGCTCCCTAACAACAACCATAACTAACATTTAGGACTTTAATTCCATACTTATATAAAAATCATATAAATTCACATAATTTCTCATAATTACATACAAGCAATTCCAATGCCAATTCAAGTCATTAAACCTTTATTTGCATCACCAAGGTTACAACAACACAACTAACAAACTAATGGAACTTGAACTCATTCCTCCTCCACACCAACATGGCTCACGGCCAACATGCTATTCACGCACACACACGCCATGCACACACACACCACACTTCCATAATTCCCATCTACTTTTAATCATTATAACATGCAAACTTATCTCATAACACAAGAAATGGAATTCTTACCTTTCTCTTCAATTTCAACTTTGTCGCAAACGTCGCTCTTTCGCTAAACCAATTATATCACGTCGGAGAGCGTCCTAAACTTGACAAGAATTCAACAAGAATAAGATTTTTGGATCAAAGTAGAGGGCTTGGAAATTTTTTTCTCTTTTTTTTTTCTCCTCTTTCTCTTTGGCCGTGGCCTCTCTCTTCTTTTTTTCTCTCAATTTCTCTTGAAGTTTCTACAATTAATGGCCCTTTTTCCTTATTTATCACATGACACATAATTTTCCTTGGGCTTGGGCCATTTTTTCCAACCATGGCCGGCCACCCCCTTGTTTTGGGCCTTCTTCTTTTTTTTTTTTTTTTGAGCCCAATTAACTTCAAATCTTGTTTTGTAATTCCCGAAACTAATTTCCGAAATTCCGATTCCGCCCTTAGCCTTCCTCGATAATTCCGCATCCATACTTCCGTAACCGGCATACACATATTAAGAATAATCCAAACATGACCTTATTCCTTACAAGTCAAGGTTATTCTCAAATTTTCCAAATAAGCAAAAATGCCGGATATAACACTTTACCGGATTTTTCAGAGCCATACTTGTTGAGGACAAATATTAGTAACCAAGAAAACCTATTTTTTTTGGTATTTTACTTATAAGTGAAAACAAGAAGAAAGAAAACAAAAGCCAAAACCTCAAAGATACAACACTAGGAATCAGGTTGGAACAAGAGGCCGTCAAAGTTTAAACGGACCGTAAAGAACTTTTACAGTCCGTTAAACTAACCATAATTTGAAATAGAGAGCTAATTTTAAACGGAACTTTCACGGTTGAATTTTTAGGATTCGTAAAAATATTTTACAGTCCATCAAACTCACTGTATTTCTTCATCAGACTGCTGGAAATTCCTCTTACGGTTGAGTTACGGTCCGTAAAAGTGTTTTATGATCCGTAAATTCAATCGGAAGGGGAAGTTTTTGAACTCAACAACTTTTTCATTCTTTTGCAAATAAACTCAATCTTCCATGCTTTAAATAAAACCCCCACACACAAATCAACTTAGTTCATCGAGATATTGCATTTTATACCTTACATAATTGAGAACCATGAGTCAGGGTTACTCGGACTTCACCCCATTAATATAAACTTCTTACAAACATTTTATCGAACAGTTTTCGGGCATAACGACCTTAGACTCTGTTGCCAAAGTCAATGGCTGAAATGGCCGCGACTCAATGGAATTTTTGATAACTTCCTCCCAGCAAGTTGTCCATTATCAGCAAACATACCAAATCCCAACCCCCCACCATACCTAATCAACTGACTTTGCAAAACAACACAACAGGGTTTCAAAAATTTTGCAAATTTCAAACACTAGGCAATAATTTTCAGCTACGCAATTCCGATGGGGCATAGCCACAATCATCATCACAACAATAAGCACATACCACGTAGGACAAATAGCAAAATAGTTAAAACAACCTAACGGGTTGTTACATCATCCACCATTTAAATACATGTTCAACCTAGAACATGAAAGAGAAAAAGACATACCTGAATTGGCGAAAAGCTGAAGGTCTCTCATACGCATGTCCAGCTCGGTCTCCCAGGTCGCCTTCTCAATCGAGCGATGCCTCCACCGAACCTTTATCGAAGCAATCTCTTTGGACCTCAACTTGCAAATGTCTAAAATGGCTACTAGCTCCTCCTCATAAGTCAGATTCTAGTCAAGCAATACTGAATCTCACTAAATCACATGAGAGTCGTCCGAATGATACTTCTTAAGCATGGAAATATGAAACACTGGGTAAATATCCGATATATTAGAAGGCAAAGCCAACTCATAAGCTACCTCACCAATGCGCTAAACAATCTCGAAAGGACCAATGTACCGAGGGCTCAACTTGCCCTTCTTCCTGAACTTCATCACACCCTTCATGGGTGAAACCTTGATTATTCACTTACCAACCATGAACTCTAAGTCATGAACCTTCCGGTCCGCATAACTTTTCTATCTGCTATGGGCTGTAAGAAGCCACTCTTGAATTAGCTTAACCTTGTCCAATAAATCCCGTAACAGGTTTGTACCCCAAGGTCTCACCTCAAAAGCATAGATCAACCAATCGGGGAACGGCACCTCCTACCATACAACCCCTTAAATGGTGCCATCTCAATGCTTGAATGATAACTTTTGTTAAAAAGCAAACTCTGCCAAAGGCAAGAACTGGTCCTAATGACCACTAAAATCAATCATGCAGGCCCACAACATATCCTCCAGGACCTAAATAGTCCACTCAGACTGACCATCGGTCTGAGGGTGAAATGTTGTACTAAGCTCCACTCGGGTAACCAACACTAGAAATGAGATGTGAACTGAGTCCCTCGATCTGAAATGATAGAGGTGGGCACTCCATGCAAATGAACTACCTCTCGAATGTAGATCTTAAAAAGCTTCTCGGAGTTGTAAGTAGTCTGAATCGGTATAAAATGAGCTGACTTGGTCAAATGATCCACAATCACCCAAATAACATCAAATTTTCCTAAATTCTGTGATCCTCTCCTACTTCCACTCGGGAATGGGCATCCTCTGAGAAATCCCACCAGGCTTTTAGTGCCCGCACTTATTGAAAATTCAAACATCGAGACACAAATTTTACAATATCTCTCTTCATGCTACACTACCAGTAATGTTGTTTCAAATCCCGATACATCTTTGTAGCTCCGGAATGAATAGTATACCTCGAGTTATGAGCCTCCGATCAACCTGGTCAAATCACCAATCTGGGGCACACATACACGACCCTTGATCCTCAAAATACCCTCATCATCAATTCTTGCCTCCCTTGCCTTTCCTTTCAACACTTTATCTCGAATTTTGCACAACGTTGCAACATCAAACTGATGGGCTCTAATCTGCTCCAATAAGGAAGACCACACTTCCACACCAGCCAGGACCTTGCCAAGTTTTGAGACAAGGCCTGAACATCCATAGCCAAAGGTTGCTCTTCAATCTGCAGACATGCAAGGCTACCCATACTCACCGCCTTTCGACTCCAGCCATCTGCCACTACATTAGCGTTGCCCGGATGATAAAGAATGGACATGTCATAATCCTTGCAAACCTCTAACCATCTCCGCTATCTCAAGTTTAGCTCATTCTGATTGAAAATATGCTAAAGACTCTTTTGATCTGTGAACACCTCACAATGCACCCTATAGAGATCGTGCCTCCAAATTTTTAATGCAAAAACCACCGCTACCAACTCCAAGTCATTAGTTGGGTTGTTCTTCCAGTGCATCTTCAGCTGCCTCGAATCATAAGCGATAACCTTCCATTTCAAAGATCAGAACACAACCAAGGCCAATTTCCAAAGCATCACAATATACGGTAAAACCCTCTCCCTCCACGGGAAAAGTCAGAATCGGAACCGTAGTTCTAGACACCTAATTTTCACCCCATAAAATGTATATATTAATTTTCAAATTTTCCGAGCCAAAGACAGAGTATGGATGCACCCTATAAAAATTAAAATTTCAAAAATCCCGAGAAAATTACAAAAATGACGTTTAATTATTATTTTCTGAAAAAAAATTACAATTACAAGAAATATGAGTTATTTACTTTCATCCCGCTCCGTCTAGCCCGGGAAAATTTTTAATTAAAAATGACGTGTGAATTACGGCTCATTTTAACCGCATTTTTACATATTTGAAATATTGCTCGGAACTATGTCAATATTGGGCTCGTTTTAAAGCTCGCATTTTAATTCTACCAATTATGATTTTTATTGGTCCAAATAATTATTATATATTAGTAATTTAAACCAATTTATATTTATGACATATGTTTTATTATACAAAAGGAGGGGTCATTTTCTATCTTGTATGGTACAATTTGATTCATTTGTTGGAATTTGTTGAAATTCTTTTGTCTTATTCTAATTAGGATACAAATTTGTTAGTTGGATTTTTTGTCTTATTTGATTTTTGAAATTATGGATAAGGTCTTTTGAAAATTAAGGGTTTTGGGGGGAAAAGGTACGGTCATGTGTACTATCCTAGTATGAATTTGTTGAAATTCTTTTGTCTTATTCTAATTAGGGTACAAATTTGTTAGCTAAATTTTTTGTCTTATTTGATTTTTGAAATTATGGATATGGTCTTTTGAAAATTAGGGGTTTTGGGGAGAAAAGCCATGGCCAAATGGCCTATTTTTGTCCTTAGAATGGCTATTGACATTAAAAAAGGAGGAAAGAAAAAAGAGGAGAGAAAAAAAAAGAGGGAGTTCGAAAATTAGCACAAAAAAAAAACTAAGGTTTGATTTATATATTCAAAAACGTAGTAGCCTATATACACTCTTACTCGAAATACACTACAAAAGATATAAATGCAATATATATATATATATATATATAGAAGAATACGGATATCATCTAAAAAATTTAAAAAGACAAAGAGTTTTTCAAAGATTTATGAAGTATTGGTGCTTGAATTTGGTGGATTTAATCCTTCCTTTTGATCTTTAGGTTGCCCCATTAAAAGGTAACCTCTTAGTCTATCATTTATTTCATTCTAGTTATGATTATATATTTATTATGATGCTTGTGTTAGTTAAAAATAATTATTTGCTAACTTAGTCCTGTTTTGATGATAAAGTAGATATTATGTGAGTTTGATGTTATTTGAAACTGTAAAATGAATTAAAAGCTTGATTTAGATGATGTTAAGTGATCTTGGGTTAGCTAAGTTTGATAAAAATGAGAAAAAGAATATTTTATGTTGGAGCTTTTACACTGTTTTATTGACACTGATAGATTTAAGTATAGTTTAGTCATTCTTGTTACTTTTTGATAGGATACAATTAGTTCTTGTGAATCTGTCACTAGTCCATGGCAATTTTATGCATTTTTTTTATCCTGTTTGGATATTTTAATAATTAAGAAATTGGTTGAGTAGATTATAGGATAGAGGTTATTTGTTTGTTGAGTTAATATATCTCTAAGTCTCAAAATGTGCTTTCCCTAGCCTGTTTTAATCTTGAGTGTTGAGAAGTTGACCTTCTTTTATCATCTGATTGAATATTGATTGTTTTAAGTGCACTTAGCAGTTCAAATCATTTTTTTTAGAAAAAATATGATAGTCTTAGGTTCTAAAACTGGATTAGTAAAAGTTTTCTTTCAAAATAAATGTTGGAGTCTTGTTTTGAAGCTTTGAGTGAGTTTCAGAAAGACCAAGTAGCCTGTTTTTGAGTCTTGTTAAGATTTGTAGCTTGCACCTTCTATTTTCACTTGAACTGTTTGCCTTAATTTGATTATGAGGAACTTTTTTATCAATAAAACTTGTTTGTTTTGCTTGGATGTCTTTCTTAACACCTAGATTGTTGTCAAAATTTTTTAAAAAGAATGAGGAGTTAATCTCTTGAATATAGTTGATCCTGGGCCACTATAATTTTAGTAATTTGCCGCTGCTGGGCATTTTTGCATAAACTGTCCTTTTATTTATGAGTATGATAATTATGGGCTTGAAAGCATTGTAATTCATTTTTTGGCTTGGTAAATTAAATAATTGACCTCAGCTATTTACTAATGTTTTGTACACCTATCTTTTGTGACCACCCCAATTTTTGACGGGTCTATCGAGGCCCACCAACTCCATTAGACCGAGTCCACCAACTCCATTAGATCGAGTTGACCTCAACCATGGAAGGACTAAGCATTTGAAGCATATTTGGAGCGGACATATTTTTGATACGCATTTTTCTGTTGGGCTTGGTAGGCCCAACTCTCTATCTCTTATTACTTATTTGTCAAAATTGATGAAAAATGTGCTTTATTTTAACCTTTAAAAATTGTCACGTATTAGAATCGCCAAAAAACTATTTTTTAAATAAAAAACTGATTTTTGACAAATACTAGCGTGCAAAAACATTTTTGAGACTAAAATTGCTACTTGTGAATAAAAATGGACATTCCCTTTAAATGAAAACATGATTTTTGAACAAAAAATGTACTCGACAAATTTTATGGACATTGAGACAAATTGGGACCGTACCTATGGACAATTTGGACAAAATGGACTTAAAATATTTTTGGACTAATTTGGACAAAAAAGACTAAAAATCTAAAAATATAAAATACGGTTAAAATATGGATAATAATAGTATGCCAAAAATGATTTTATAAAACTTAAACTAAAAACCTTTTTCTAAACTCAAGTGGGCTTACGTAGTATTCTACTTAGGTTAACGCCTTCGGGTTTTAACCTAGGTGTTCTAGTCCGAAACTTAAAACGCCTAATTTTGAGCAAAACTCTACCATTTTTATTTCTTGCAAATGAGCATTTTTTGCATAAATGACCAACCTTCATTTGCGGAAATATAAAACAAAAGCAGTTTTTATCAAAAACAATTTGTATTCACAAGGCTTACTATTAGAACCTACGGTCAACTGTATTTCACAGATTGTTAATACCAGGGTGCCTAAGACCTTCTCCGGGGGATCACCAGAACCCTTACCCAAACTTTGGTACATATTGGTTTCTTTTAAAATTTAATCGTTTTAAATGAACCCTTTCGAACTAGTTTTCCTAACTTACCTATAAGTTAGGTGGCGACTCTAAAAACAATGTCCATTTAGAGCACCATCCACGTAGAAGTATATTTTTTCCTTTTTCCCGGTACGATTGACAACCGTACTTTTTCAGGACACCTTCCTTTTTAAATGAGGCAAGCGCAAATACGAATCGAAAAAAATAGAACCGCTACAGTAGTCAACAAAGTCTTAAGCTTTTGGAAGCTCTCCTCACACTCATCCGACCACTGAAAAGGTACACTCTTTTGGGTCAATTTGTTCAAAGGAGATGCTATAGCTAAAGATCCCTCTACGAAATGAAGGTAGTAACTGGCGAGACCAATAAAACTCTGAATCTCGATAACCGAAGTAGGCCTAACCCATTCACGAACTGCCTCAATCTTCTGAGGATCCATCATAATTCCATCTTTGATCACCACAAGCCTAAGGAAACTGAGCCAAAACTCACATTTCGAAAACCTGGCGAACAACTTCTTATCCTTCAAGATATCTAGCACAATCCTCAAATACCGCTCATGCTCTGCTCTGCTATGAGAATATACCTAGATAAAATCGATGAATACAATCACAAAAGAATCCAAATACGGTCTGAAGACACCGTTCATCAAATCCATAAACGCCGCCGGGGCATTAGTCAGCCTAAAGGACATGACCAGAAACTCATAATAACCATGGCGGATCCTGAAAGCTGCCTTAGGAATATCCTCCTTCATAATCTTCAACTGGTGATAACCGGATCTTAATTCAATCTTAGAGAAGACCATTGCACCCTTAAGATGGTCAAATAAATCATCAATCCGAGGAATGGGATACTTGTTCTTGATTGTGACTTTCTTCAATTGTCGATAATCGATACACATCCTCATGGACCCATCCTTATTTTTCACAAACAACATTGGAGCAGCCCAAGGGGAAACACCAGGTCTAATGAATCCCTTGCTCAACAACTCCTACAACTGCTCCTTTAATTCTTTCAACTCAGTGGGAGCCATCTTATAAGAAGGAATCGAAATGGGTTTAGTGCCCGACTCTAAGTCAATGCAAAAATGAATTTCATGATCTGGAGGAACACCTGGTAAATCAGTAGGGAACACCTCGAGAAACTTTCTAACCACCGGCACCGACTCAAGTGAAGGAGTATTGGCACTAGTGTCACGAACATAGGCTAAATAAGCTAAACACTCTTCTCAACCATCCATCGAGCTTTGAGATAGGATACTACTCTCTTTGATGCTGAACTAACCGTACTCTTCCATTCCAACCTAGGAATTCCCGGCATAGCTAATGTAACCTTCTTGGAATGACAATCAAATCGCATGATAAGGGGACAACCAACTTATACCTAGGATCACATCAAAGTCTACCATTTCTAGGATCATCAAATCAACCCAAGTCTCATACCCTATCAAGGTCACAACACATGATCGGTACACCCAATCCACCACTACAGAATCTCCAACAGGAGTAGAAACTCTAACAGGTACATCAAGTGACTCACACATCATATCCAGACCCATAGCAAAATAAGTAAACACATAAGAATATGTAGAACCCGGATCAAATAAGGCTATACTGGACCGATGACAAGCTGAAATAATACCTGTAATGACAGTATCACAAGACTCTACCACTGGTCTACCTGGGAATGTATAGAACTGAGCACGGCCATCCTCGACCTGAGAACCTCTACGACCACAGCTTGCCTGAGTACCACCCCTACCAGACTGGGAACCCCTCTACCACTCTGTACACCACCTATGTGAATTGAAGTATGAACACTGTCACGCCTCAAAATCCACCCTAGACGTGACTGGCATCCGACGTCATGAACAATATCAGAAGAACCTAAAAGATGCACAATGACACTTGAACCCACCAGGTTCAATAATCACCTCCAACAGTTTATAAAATAAATTTAAACAAGTCATGATGTAAGAATAAAATCAGCGGAAGTCTTTATAATTTAAATAATTCAACCAAAACATGATAGTGTGCCCGAAAGAGTTAAACAACAACTCTTCTTCTACCCACATTCGAATGTATACTAAGGAGCTTCTAAGAATAAGGAATAAATAGCTAACTCATCGGGACTCAGCCCGGAAACTAATATAAATAAATGGAATCAACAAATGGGGTGTCCCACGAACAAGCTTGTGGGCTCACCAAATCAACAGCACCAGCAAGTTCTCCTAAACGTTCTGAATGTCACGAACCTACTCTTCTTCGTTGCCTAACATACCATCAAAAACAACAATGATATGCCTGAGTACTTTGTACTCAGTGCATGCCTCGGGGACAACAAGTGATATGAAAATAAAGTGTAATAACATATAAAAAATTCAATTCTGAAGATAGTGTGACACAATAAGGAAACAGTTATTCAGCTTGTTTATCTCAATGAAAGACAATTATCAAAACAGGTTATAAAGTCCTTGTCCAGTTCCAACCTCCAAATATGTCATTTAAGTTGATCATGATTATTAACAACAGTTCCATTAAGGATAGGAATATCACACTTGCTAATACAGGCCCAATAAATCAATCATAACAAAGGGATGACCTTTGAGGTTCCCTAATCATAGCAGCGCATCACACCGGAATATGAAATTCAATGGTGGCTATCCTTCCTCCCGAATATCTAGGCATAATCACACCCCAAGCAGCGAACTTAAGTGGCCACTCTTCCTCCCAAATGGCTAGGCATTATCACACTAGGATCTATAGTGGCTACCTTTCCTCTCGAGTAGCTAGGCAAAACACAACAACCAGTTTCCATAGCATAGAAGCCAATTCATAATTCATTTGTAATGTAGTCACATCATCAATTGTCATTAAGGTTCATTATGCCATATTGAAAGAATAAGTCATTCCAATCAATGTTTTGGAAACGTTTAACTTCTTTACAAAAGATTTCCATGTCCTAATTCATCAATGAAAATATCATTACCAACCCTTAACCATCATTATTAAGCATCTCTTATAGAGAAAAACGTTCATAATATCATATACATATATAGGGTTTGTTACAATCTAGGTTTAATGTGGGTTTGCCCCCTCACACACATTAACCACCATTTAGACATGAATCAGAGTTCAAGAAACATGAAAAGATTACTTTTCTTTTCGTTCATTAAAGAACCTTGAATGAAATTTATACTTCCAACAATAGTTTCAAAAAGCGATTTTCATCTAAAATAAGTTTTCAAAAGAGTGACATACCTTAATTATGTTTTACGTATCTTAACAATTCACCTTCTTAGCGAAGAGCACCCAAAACCTTAGCTTGAGTCGCTTTGAGAAGGATTACTTTGCAAATCCTAGGTTTTTGTTACAAGAATTATGTTAAGAATCATGGGTTTGATGCTAGGATTGATTAATAATGATAAAGATGTTCTTACCTTTGAGTTGAAGACTTGTAGGAATGGTTTTCATTCTTAGGGTTTTTCAGAAAGTGGGGGAATAAACAAAACAAGTGCCTCATTTGTATTTTTCTGGTGAAAACGGGCCGTCCTTCGTGTTACGGACCGTCCTTTAGCGAAAATTTCCAGAGAGTTCTGGTGATTTTTGAGGCATTATGGTGTAGTGTTACGGCCCGTAACACATGTTACGGTCCGTAACATCTCACCGTAACACAGGCCAAATTTCTAGAATGTTTTGCATCCAGAAAGATTTAAGTAAAATGGGCATAACTTTTTGTACGTTACTTTTCTTGGGCTGGGCAACCTATCCTTGAAAGATATTTCAAAGATCTATAACTTTTATCAAGGAAGTTTTTCCAAATTCTCAATACACTTTCATGAAAATCTCCCAGAATACAGACCTCCCAAAACTTAGGCGAGATTAAGAGCCCTTAAGAACTTCACTCGTTGGTTTGAATTCCAAACAACTACCTTCCACCGGAATTCATCAAGAATGGATTCATATATGATAAATATCATCTTAACACTAGATGTTTACACATTCAAACCTAGTTCAAGTTTACGGGGTGTTACAAACACCTTGTCTAAGCTAATGTCCGATATCACCACACTTAAAACATCCACGACGGGACATAAGCTACTGAGGGGAGCTAGAAGTTCCTGAATAACCACTTCGACCTTCGGGTCGGGAATAAGAACCCTAGAAACCATCGAAGAACCACCGTTAGAAGGCTGAATCGCCGCCTGAATTGGCCTGCTAAACTGGGGTTGATAACCCCTCCCTTGATACCCTCTACCTCCGGATGAGGTGCCTCAGAAACTGCCTGAGCTGCGGGGCTTCTTGCTCGATCTATCCTCAATCTTATCAAGTCTGATAGACTCAACGCTCCTAGTAGCATCTACCACTTGCTGAAAAGTACCTCCCGAAGAGGCCACAGGAGTTGCTGCGACTCGAAGTGATATGACAGTCCCCTGAAGAACTTCCTGATCCTCTCTGTCTCATCGGGTAGAGCAGTCAAAGCATGGTGAGATAGGGAGTGGAACACCATCTCATACTCAGTCTCAGACATCCCACACTACTCCTACCTATCAAACTGTTCCTGCCTTTCATCCCTCAAACTGCGGGGAACCCACTACTCTAGAAATACTTGAGAAAACTCAACCCAAGTAAGTGGAGGTGACCCAGCTGGTCTAGTCTCAAAAAAGACCCTCTACTACTGCTTGGTGGGGCCAACCACCTGCATAGCAATGAAATCAACTCTGTTGGACTCAGCCAACCCCAAGTTTTGCAAACGCTTATGGCAACTAACCAAAAACTCATAAATATCATCATTAGAATGCCCATCATACTGTGGTGGCTTCATCTACTCAAACTTATCCCGCCTCTTCTGCTCATCGAGGGTCATGCTAGGCTGGGCAACGGGACAAATATCAATACCTGAAACTGGAACTCCTGGAAATTGGGGAGCCACAATAACAGTTAATTGTGCCCCTGGGGTCTTGAATCCTATAGCAACCTGCTCGAGAGTCTGAGCTCCAACCCTGGTCTAAGAACCCTCTAGCATAACCAGAAGCATACTCGCCTGGGCCATACCCTCGAAGTAGCCCCAAATGCAAACTAAGGTATCCTGCAACACCGGTGTAGAAATAAACCCTGGAGGTGCCTGAGCAGGTCCAACCTGCTCTGCTGGAGCAACCTCCTCCTCGTGAATATCTTGGGGACTTGGAGATACCTCCCTATCATGAACCTGAGTAGCAGCTGGTGCTTGGGCCCTGGCTGGTGCGACAACATGGGCTCTATCCTTACCCCGCCCTCGACTACATCCCCTACCTCCCTCTCTAGCAATACCTCTGGGAGCAGGTACAGGTGCGGGTGCAAGCTCCTGACCTCTGACAACCGCTGAACGTGTCCTCACCATCAGTAAGAAAATGATCAAGGAAATCTTTAGAGCACAACAGAGTCAAGTACGCACGATAAGGAACAAAAGGATAAGAATTTTCCTAGATGTCCTATAGCCTCTCAAAGGTTGATACGGAGCTCATCGTATCAATCCGCAAGACTCTAGGAGACATTGTTCTTGTACTTATGAAACTGATTAACCTAAAGCTCTGATACTAACTTTGTCACGATCACAAGTCATGACGGCACTAACTCCCCCGAGTCAGTAAGCCATACCAACCCACTAGTTAAATAGTTTAAGCAGGAAATAAGATGAATAAACATACAAGTCAACTTTTAGGTCTTTAAAACACCATATAGTCATAAAATGCGAAAATAAGAGTACAACCATACCCGAATCTGGTGTCACGGGTACAAGAACGAACTAAATGGAGTATAAATCTGGGAACATATATCTCAAAAATACATAAGCTATCCGAAACAAAAGATAAGAATTAAAGATAATTGAAGAAGATCCGATGCCATGAATCAACTGATCTCTCACCCCGAATCGTCAAGATGGTCTCCTCAATGGCCAGTAGCGTCCCGAGATCCACTCATACCGGGAATAGAATCCGCACACAAAAAGGTACAGCAAGTGTAGTATGAGTACACAAACAACGAGTACTCAGCAGCATCGTTGACTGACCCTAGATAAACCGAGATGAGGGCTGGTCTTCAATTACTACTTCTACACTTACCCGCCATTAGTCCCAGATACATAATAGCACGGAAGATCACGTATTTGGCACACAAAGACAATAAACAATTACAACAGTTCAATCAATAAGAATCATCAATAACAGTTAAAGTATGAATGCATGAATGCAATGCAAGGCCATTCTTTCCATCACCCGGTACACACACGTTCGAACATTAATGAATTGTGACCCATGGGGGACTCGTGAGGTCTATATACCACCCAATAAACTAGATCTCCCAGATCACATCGGGTCCTTAGCCACATTAGGCTCCAAATCTCATAACTTAGCCCCGTAGGCTCCATATACTATGTCTCTTAGCTAATCTACTCACAAATCATCATCACTCTGTTCGGAACCAATTTTCCACGGACCCACATTGTATCCTCAATAATAATAAGCATGAGATACAAAATATGCATGAATATGCAGCACAATAAGAAGCAAGAATATGCGACAAAGATTCTATTTAGATTAGCATAAGTCATAAAGGTCCCTCCTTAGCTACTTATTTACTTTTAACGAGTATTTAGGAGTTATGTACCATACACATATCAAATAAGATAGGCATATAATCAAGACAGAAAGTACAGACTTCAATCCCCAATCACGGATCTATAGGATCGTACTATCTACCAGCTATTGCCCAAAGTATGGCATTCAGACCAACTATACAATTTAAGTACACAATTACCCATATCATGGCACCGGTACCCGATACAAGTGCTTATCACCTCACGCGTATCGGAACCCCCTTAGTCACCCTATTGTCCCTCTTAATTAGGTTTATTTAGACCAACCACGACTCCTTACATAAGGTACAAAGCCTCAACTTGCCTGGAATTAGAAGTTCTAATCACAACACTTGATTGCCTTTTCGTACGGCCTCTGAATGCTCCCAACCTGGTCAAATATGGACTATATGTTAGAACACGAGTCTATCCGTACCCATATTGACATAGAATTAATCCGGACCCAAAACGACACTCAAAATAGGATTCTGAGGCAAAAAGGGAAAAATAGGAAATTTAATCCAAAATTGGTCTACCCATGATCTGTAGAGCCTAGATAAGAAAAATCAACTGTATCCCACATCAATTTCATGATTAAATCAAGATTCCTTAATTTAGACTTAGGGTTCATAAACCCATAATTTCCCCAACCTAAATTCATGATTTCTAGCATGGAATCCCTCGTTAATTAATGGTATAATCTCAAAAGGAAGGTTAGGAATTTACCCAATCATTGTGTCTTTCCAAATCTCTCAAAACCTCTTTAAACCGAGCTCTCAAGCCAAATATGTGAATGAAAAGCCTAAGGTTCGAAGTGGGAAATAAATATCTAGTCCTGCCAGCAGCCTCGCACCTGCGCCCTTTCCCTCGCATCTATGGAATTTCATTAATTGCCTCAGGTCCGCAGATGCGGACCAAATTTTGAAGAAGTGACCTCGCATTTGTGGGACAAGTGCCGTAGATGGGACGCATCAGACACCAGAAAAATCTAGTGTTTTCACCCTTTCACCCCGAAATCCCGAGACTCATCCGAAACCTCCCGGATATAAACCAAGTATGCATACCACTCCAAAATCACGCTACGAACTCATCCGCACCCTCAGAGTTTCGAAAAGAGGTCATCTTGACCCGATCAACCCCGAACGCCCAATAACCAACTTTTCAACCAAAAGACCAAAATATCCCCCGCCCCTCGGGAACTGAACCAACTACTCTACCAAGCTATAATCGACATTTCGGACCTAATGGAATTGACGAAGTCCCCAAAAAGTCTCATCTAGCCCCGATGTTGACTTTAGTCAACCCAATACTTAAGAATTCTCAAAAATTTCATTTTTCTCACTCAAAATACATTTGAGTGCCTCGAGAGTCATTCTACCCATCCCCACAAGTCAAAAACACTCTAGAGAAGCTAAGAAGGGTCCACAGGGGTAAAATAGGCAAAATAGCAAAATAGTCAAAACGACCTAACGGGTCGTTATACATGTTGTATGACTATTCATTTTATACTTCATATGATATATCTGGCACACTTTATTTTGACGAATCATAAGGAATGGCCCGAGGTGGCATGATTGGACATGGTACTAGATGGAGTGAAGATGATATAGCCAACATTGGGTGCATACTTGATGTGATCTGGGAGATCTAGGATTTTGGATAAGTATATGGACTTCGCGAGTCCCACATGGGTCAGGTGAAACCTATGCATGAGCGTGTGTATACTGGCGCATTATGGCCATTGTTGTTACACCCCGAAAAAATTTTGTGTTACCGAGACTGCAGACGACTTAGTATGGGCTCAGGGGAGAGTAAAGATATACAAGGATTAGGGATAAAGATTCTGTTATATATGTATAAGAATAACATATAGATGACAGCGGAGGCCATATGGTGTAAGTTGGTTAATACGTTACTGTTATATCCCGCATTTTGTACGTCGGGATAATCCGAGTCAACCACGACAAGTTAAGGACAAGATCATTCTGAGATATGAAGTAGAGACTTTTGTATGCTCTAAAGGCTTAAGTTGTGTATGATTTTATTGGCATGGAAATGTTAAGGAAGCATTTGGGGTTAAATTCCATTTTTAGAAAGTATGCTATTTTTGGAAAGTGTATTATTATTTGAAAAACAAAAAAAAAAAAAAAAAAAAAAAAAATAGGGACATGTGGCCGGCTAGGTGGCATGTGGGCCAAGGCCACATGGAGCCTTATACAAGGTATTAAAAAGATGACTTAGTCATCTTTTTGTTAACTTCCAACACTTGAGAAAAATCAAGAAAAATCAAGAAGCTTTGAGAGAAAAGAAAAGGCCATATTCGGCCAAGGGCAAGGAAAAACAAGACCAAGAATTGGCCATCAAAAAAATTATTTCTTCAAGCAAACTTGCTAATTGAAGGGTGCTTAGTAACGCGGAGTCGTTGTTTCGAGCAATAGCTTATTCGCTTTCTCTATCTACCAACTTTAGGCAAGTTGAGAAGTTGAAGAAGAAAGGTGAGTTCTAATCTTGTTTTATGTGTTACGAATGGTTTATATGTGTTGTAGTATGCTAAAATGGAAGAAATTCATGATAGAAATCAAGTTGAAGTTGAAGTTGTGTAGGTGGTGTTTGGCCGTGTATGTGTATATTGTGTAGGAAGTAATGAATTAATGTTAGTTAGCATGTTTTGATTGTTGTAGTGTGAAGAAAAGAATGAAAATCATCTTTGTATAGGTGTATGGTGTTGGCCGAATGGTCCTCCTTTGGTGTAGTTGGGAATGAACAAATCGTCGTTATTATTTTGGGTGTCGTCGTTATGGATTTTAGGATGAAAAATGCAAGTTTGAATGATTCAAAGTGATGTTGTGTTGGTTATGGGTTGATTTGGAAGTTAATGTGAATTTTATGTAATTTTTGTGTTTATGAGAATTGCATTGTTAACGTGCGGATTAATGGGGTAAATTATGAATTTGGAAGAGAAGAACGTGTTTGGTGTTGTTCTCGGGTTTGGAGACAATTTCGGGTGAGTTGGGATATGGTTTTGGTTGTTTGGAAAATTGTGTGAATTGTTTAAAGCATTCTTGAATATTGTTCGTATGGTTTTGGATTAGTAATCGAACTTATAAACGTTGATAGTGGTTTGAATGTAAGTGATTGAATTAAGTATATTGGAATATTATGAATGTTGTGAAGTTATGGAAAAAGAGCTATTAATGTTAGAATGTATTTTGAATTGATTATTGATGTTGTAGCTTGGTTGTTGGTTTGGTTGTTGTTGAATTTAGCCGAGTTGAATTCTCGGGTGTTGTATTCTGGAAATGCTTTGTCGAAATTTCTGTAGAATTTAATGTTCGTTTGGAATTGAATGCCTAAATGCTTATGGTTAATGTTTGGTATATTGACGTTATGTATACCTTGGAGAGCCGAGGCTTGAGTTGGATTAGCTTAGGGAGCGGCTAAGGTATGTAAAGCTCACCCTCCCTTCTTTTGGCATGTCCTAGTCTTAATTAGGTTGTGATATGAGCTTCGGGGTGACTCCACTCTTGTGATTCGAGCTTATATACGCATCTTATTCGCTTCTAAAGATCTACTCTTTTAATGTAGCCTAACTAGAGTACTTATGTTTTCATTTGATGGAAATTTCAAAAGCTTTGTAAGAATTTTATTCTTAAAAGGCGCCAAAACTTCAATCGCTCGTAACTTTTGCAGACGAGCTCGGATCGCCCCGAAACCTAGTAGGTAACTTCATAAGACATAACATTCCCCCAACTCTCGTAGTCGAGCTCGGATGGGGTCGGCACCCGTCCGTGGGGCCCGCGGCTTTTCTATGATTATCCTTAATGACCTTTAAGAAAGGTTTAGTACTATTTTCACCTTGACCTCCGAGTATGGATTCCCTACTTATTTGGTAAGTTTAGAATTATGATTTGTATACATTTTAAATGAGGACTGCTACGCATATGACTTCAATATGTAATTATGATTTCTAAGTCCGGTTTGACATGTTCCGAGTAAAGTCCGAAAGGTATTCGATATGACTATTGTTCTGATTCCCAAATGATTGTACGTTTAATTTATTTTATTTTATTCCATCGAGTCATAAAATGATTTGTGTGCATATGGTCTCTCACTACTCCGCTCGTGCATGCCTTAATGCATCTTTCACCGAGTCCCGGGCCGGGTACGTATTCGTGCACAGTCTCATTGCATTGTTCACCGAGTCCCTCACTAGAGGGCCGGGTACGCTATATATTTATATATGATGATGTGATGATATGGGGATGGCGGCCAGGATGGCATTTGATGATCCTATTCACCGAGTCCCTCACTAGAGGGCTAGGTACGGCATATGCATATGATTACATGATTACTATACATGATGATTATGTGATTATATTTACCGAGTCCCTCACTGGAGGGCCGGGTATGTTATATGTACATAATGACTTGATGATATGATATGGACATACATGATATACGATTCACAGGCAAGTTTTTGGATTCCCTGATTACTATACTTATTTCGATGAATTCCCGTTCGGTTATGGTTCTATTTATTGTGTTCCGTGCTTTACATACTCAGTACATATTTCATATTGACCCTCCCTTTCTTCGGGGGCTGCGTTTCATGCCGCGCAGGTACAGACACTCGTTTGGGTGAGCCACCAGCTTAGGATCCCTACTTAGCTATTTTGGAGAGCTCCCTTGTCCGGAGCCCAGATTTTGGTACAGACTCTTTGTTATATTTGTGTATATATTTATTCAGGGTACGGCGGGGCCCTGTCCCGTCATATGATTCTGTTATTACTGTTAGAGGCCTGTAGACATAAACGTGGGTCATGGGTAGCACTGTTCAGTTGTACTTGTGTTCTGTATATCCTCCGGTTATTTGTATGACTTATGTACATATGCGTGCGCGGTGTCGTGCCTTTCGGTATATAAGTTCCTAATTTGCTTGCTATGATCTGAGTATTATTGATAGGTGGGTACGAGTGCCCAGCTCGGGCACTAGTCACGGCCTACGGGGCTGGGTCGTGACAGTTACTTGACAAATAGCCCTCGTAACCGTAAGTTAAGGTGGGGCCCACATGTCAGGATTTTATAAAGGGCATATGAAAAGTTATATGAATAGTACATAGGAAGTTTAGCAAGTCTTAAGGGAGACACTTAAGCCAAATATGAGCATAAGCACTCCAAAAGGATGATTTAAGGATACGTTTTCGGGTGATCTAGATTTATGAGGTCAACACACCATTATACGTTGAGAATTTGGGAAAACACAAAAAATGAAAGTTGTAAATAATTGAAATACCTTTCCAACCATAGGTCGTGGGCCTTCATGCAACATAGGGATAAAAAGTTATGGACGTTTTAAGGAGGAAAGGTCAAACTGGCAGTGGGCTCGGCCCAACCCGACTCCAAGTCGGGTCAGGCCCACTTCCTTGGCTATTTAAGGAAAATTTTCACCCATTATCTTCCTCATTGCATGACAAAAGATCTAGAATATTTTAGAGAGAGAGTGAGGAGAGTTAGAGAGATAAAGTAAAGGTTCGATCAAGTTCGAGGCCCCGAATCCCGAGGCTCGTGAAGGATAAAGTGTAGTAAGAGTTGTCGTCGTCATTTCAAGCTAACTATTGAGCTTGGGGGATGATATTTTCGAGGTTGAGCTGCTGCTAAGGTATGTATTATTTTCTCATCTTTGTTATTGAGATGATTACGTGGAGATTTAACGGATTAAAGTGTTAGAAATATAGTTATAATTATCGTATACCGAATATTAAGGCGTTGCGGTTTAGGGGCTGTTTTGGATAGAATTGTAAGATGAGTTTAGTCATATTATTGTTGTAAATTGTTAGATTTGTTGTTGTTGTTGTTGGTTATTAGCTTAATTTGGAATTGTTGGGTTGGTAGGATTATAGAGGAGATGCTGTCCAAATCCCGTTAAAGGCACGAATAAATGATTAGTTAGAATAATCTTGTTGGCCTAGTCTTAATCCCTATATTGTTGATGGTATTTTAGTTGACTAAGCTCGGGAAGGGACTCGAGGATTAGCTTGAGGCGTAAATAAGGTATGTAAGGCTAACCCTTCTTTCATACTTTGGCATGATCCCTTTTATATGACTCCTAAAGAACGTAAAACATAAGTACTCTATTCTTAGTTGGATTTGGAGTCGATATCCAATGTCTTGTTTCGTTCATGCTATACTCTTGTTGATAATTCGAAGGAAGCTTCTGCGATATATTATACTTACATGTTCACTACAAAGCAAATGGCAAATGAAGGAAACTCTAAAACTTGTTGTCAAAATCTCTCCAAAGGGAGTTGTAATAGAAACCACTCTGAAAAGGGTGCAACGTTTTGTAACTTCATTAAATATTCATACTGTATATCATATGTATTGTTATTGTTTCACCTGATCACCGGATTATGATATTCTTAAGCCGAAGCGGCCGCCCGAAGGGCCACCCTAGCTAAGCCGGAAGCGGGCCCGAGGGGCCATCATGATTACGCCGGAAGCGGCCGTCCGAAGGGACTATTGTGTTATTAGCCGGAAGCGGATACGAGTAGGATATTCTATATTTATATTGTGTATGCTAGAATTTGTGTAAGAGACCATATGACATGGTTCAAAGTGTTGTTCCAGGTTACTCCCAGGTTGCTTTCTAAACTTGCTTCGTTACGTTTTTCCTTGTTTTATGATTCAGTATTTCCTTACATATTCGGTACATATTCATTGACCCCCTTTCTTCGGGGGTTGCATTTCATGCCCGCAGTGTTCGGGGATGCGGTTAGACGATCCGGCACCTAGAGGAGTCGATTGAGAGTCGATGTACCCCACTTGCTTCGAGGTCCCGTTTTGGTATAATTTTGTTTGTATACATTATGGGTACGACGGGGCCCGTCCCGTCACTTATGCACGGTCATACTCTTCTAGTAGTCTCATGGACAGCGTGGGTGTCATGGGTAATGTTTGGCCTTGCCGCCATTGTTTTGTTGTACGTATATTGGCTTCCTCGTTGGCTTACCTCAGTGATATGTTACATATATATAAGTATGTTTTGAGATGTTTTTAGTTACGATGGACTTTGGTATTCTATTTACAAATTTCAAACTTAGTTAAATAGACCCTATTGAATGCCATGTTTGAGTACAGGTAACATAAGTTGGGTTATCGGGCAGGTTAAGCTCGGTCACTCTTCATGGCCCTAGGTTGGGTCGTGACAATTGCATTATATCTCATTCTTAAATTATTTTGTTATACGGTTTGACTTGTTCATGGTTTCTTTGGAAGAATCAGATTTATTTATTTAATTGATGGAATCTCGTTGAGATGGTTGAACTTATTACTAGATTCTTGAGAAGAATCGAGCTTATGCTTACTTAATGATTCATGTTGTACATGGTTGTGGACTTTCTATTCTTTGTTTTCTTTAAATTACTCATAACTTCATACACCAGTTACTAATAAACTGTGGAGGAAAGAATCGAGAAGACCAACCCTCACCATCACTATAGTTTAGGGTCAGTCCACGATGCTGCTAAGTACAAGTATTTCTCGTACTCACTCTACGTTTGTTGCACCCTTTGTGTGTAGGTTTTGTTCTAAGCATTAGCGGTTGTCGAGGTATGATTTATCGTTGAAGATTGCTATTGGAGTTATCAGGGTAAGTTGGTT
Source organism: Lycium ferocissimum (assembly GCF_029784015.1). Taxonomy (NCBI): domain Eukaryota; kingdom Viridiplantae; phylum Streptophyta; class Magnoliopsida; order Solanales; family Solanaceae; genus Lycium; species Lycium ferocissimum. The sequence continues at coordinate 40,036,389 of NC_081346.1, forward strand.
GGCTGATCCGCAGCGCCGGAGTCTAATTCTTTCATTATTTCTGTCTCTTACTTTTCGAACAGTTTTATTCCATTTTTGAGACTTGTATTTCCCTTATGCGTGACTCTTGTACTTATGACTCCAGGTTTTGGAAGGAGTATGGCTCCATTTTTTGCATATTTGGGTTATGAAATACTTTATCTTACTTATGTCTATGCTCACTTTACTTTCCACTTATAGATTAAAAGAACTTATAAACTACTTTGGGTTCGCCTACGGCGATTGGGTGGTGCCCATATACCTATTTTGATTTTTGGGTCAAGGCAATTTGGTATCAGAGCACTAGGTTCACCGATCTCATGAGTACAAAAGCAATGTCTAGTAGAGTCCCTCGGATCGGTACGATGAGCTCCGTATCTATCTTCAAGAGGCTATAGGACATTTAGGAAACTTTCATTATTTTATTCTTTATCGTGCGTATGTGATTCGGTTTATGGTCTAAACTTTCGTGTTTTAATCTCTCACTGATGGTGAAAACACATTTTTGGATTTACACACGAGCGGTTGGATGTGACGTCGTGTGGTATGATAAGAGATATGTCACTGTGATAAGGACACATGACCAAGTTCAAATTGCAGCTATGGCGTGAAGACTCAGTTGAGTGGGGTTGTGATTCAGACTCTTTAGTTTAGTGATATCCCTAGAAAATGAGAGTGATAATATGAAGGACTGCATGGTCGCCATATCTTCAACAGTTAGTTGCTCATAAGTCAAGGAAGTATGTTTGTAGTATGGTAAGGCAGGTTTACTCAAGGTGTGATTGGAGTAGGAATGTTTCTACATCGTTTGAATTTATTTCGATGGTCTTATGACACGAGTATATCAATGACAAGCCAACAATTCAGTAATGGAATGGAGAAAATGCTGATATTTTAAAGACAAGTGTAAGCATAGGGGGAAGTCAATTGACCAGATGAGACGATAATGACCGTGGCAAGGTAATAAGAAGGAGTTGAGTAAGGATAACGACAGGAAAGTTGATGTTATATCCCGTATTTTGTACATTGGGATAATCCGAGCTAACCATGATAAGTTAAGGACAAGACTATTTCAGGATACGAGGTAGAGACTTGTAACCACGATTTTGTTTTAAGGCATAAGTTGCTTATGATTTTATTGGTATGGAATATTAAGGAAAATTTGGGGTTAAAAGTGAATTAAAGGAAGTTCATAATTCATGAACAAAAGGGCCATGTGGCCGTGTGATATGTGTGGGCCATGGGCCACATGTGTTAATTATATATGTGTATATTAGATGATAAGCAAGACTAGTAGTCATCTTTTTCAACACTTAGAAGCTTAGGAAAAAATTGAGAAGCTTGGAGAAAACAAGAGAGGTCATTCGGCCAATCTCTAGCCGAACAAGTCCATGAAAAATTGATCAAAAAAAAATATTTTCTTCTAGCATTTCTACCAATTGGAAGGTCCTCTATAATGTGGAGTGGTCATTGGAGCAAGCAAACAATTCATTTTTGCAAGCACAAACTCTAGCCAAGTTGAGGAACTAAGTGATAAAGGTAAGGTTTAATCCTCTTTTTCATGTGTTATGGATGATTTGTACACGTTGTAGTGTGTAGAAATGGATAAAAATCATGAAATCTTGCATGGTGATGTTGAGCCGTGTGTGTTGGGCTTGGCCGTGTATATGTTGTGTTGTGTAGGAGTGATGAACTAATTTTATTTAGTATGTCTGGGTCGTTGTGTTGTGGATTCTAGGATGCAAATGAAAGTTTAATGATTCAAATTGAAGTTATAGTCGTTTGTGGTTTGTTATAGAAGCTAATGGAATTTTAAGATAGTTTCTTGTATTTATGGGAATGATGTTGTCAACGCGTGAATTGTTGGTGTAGTTGATGAATTTGGAAGAAAGAAATGTGTTGTTGTTGTTTCCATCAAGTTGGAAGATTTCGGGTTATGTGGTATTTTGATTGGGTTGTTTTGAATATTGTGCGGATTAGTATTTGAATGTGCGAGCATTGATGTTGACTTGATTGTATGTAGTTGAATTGAATGTAAATGGAATGCCGTCGAATTATGTGGAAGAAGGTTGCCAATGTTAGAATGCGTTTTGAATTAATTGTTAATGTTGTTAATATGATTGTTGGTATTGTTGTTGATGATTTGGCCGAGTTGAATTCTCGGGGTTGTTGAATTTATAGGGGAAATGCTGCCCGAATTTCTGTAGATAAAGTGCTAGCTTGGGATTGAATTCTTAAGTACCTATAGCTAATGTTGGCATCTATTGACGTTATTGTAAATCTTGGGAAACCCGAGACTTAAGTCTGATTAGCGTAGGAAGCGGACAAGGTATGTAAAGCTTACCCTTTCTTTCCTTTGGCATGTCTTAGATGTAAGTAAGATATGATACGAGCCTCGGGGTAACTCTATTCATATGATCCGAGCATGTCTACGATTCTTATTCACTTCTTGATGTTATCATTCTTAATATGGTCGAGCTATGATCCTTGTGTCTTTTGTATGATTGGATTTCAAATGTTGCATAAAGAGATTTTGTTCGTAAAGGATTCTGTAACTACGAACGACCGTAACTTTCACAGACGGGCTCGGATCGCTTCGAAACGTTCGTAGAAAATTCCATAACGAATAATATCCCCAACTTTCATGGGCGGGCCCGGATTGGTTTGATGCGTATCCGTGGTCCCCGAGATTTCCCTTTGTATAGTTCTAACGACTTTTGAAAGAACTTGCATGACTATCGTCTTAACCCCCGAGTGTTGAGTACTTATTTATCTGTCGAGTCTGGACTGATGATTTATATGCATATGGTTTTGATACGTGTCCATGGTTTTTAAAGTTCTATTTGATATGTTCCCGAGTGACGTTCGGAGGAAACTTGATTTGACTATTGTCTTGGTTTTTAAATGATGGTTCGTTTTGATTATCCTATTGAGTCTTTGAAAATGTTTTAACTGCCTATAGTTTCTCACTACTCTGCTCGTGCGAGCTGTTATTACTTCTTTCACTGCGTCTCGGGCCAGGGCATGTATTCGTGCACGACTCCACTGCATTATTCACCGCGTCCCTCACTAGAGGGTCGGGGCACGCTATATGTATATGATGATATTCACCGTGTCCCTCACTAGAGGGCCGGGGCACGTTATATGATATGATATGATGATGATATGATGATATGGGGGAGGCGGCCAGGATGGCATATGATGACTTCATTCACCGCGTCCCTCACTAGAGGGCCGGGGCACGTTATACATGCATACGTATATGATGATTATTTACTTATGTCACTCAGTCCCATAATGAGCTGGATATGATATTGATACGCATGATTTATGTTTCAGAGGCAAGCCTTATGATTTTTTTCCATACTCCTTATTTCGCATGATGATTCGTTATCGCATTTCACGCTCGACATATTCCGTACCGAGCCCCTTTCTGGGGTCGTTTCATGCCCGCAGTACGTACGATCGATTTGGTGACCCGCCAGTCTAGGATACCGATTCTGCTACTTTGGAGCGCTCCTTTGTTATGGAGCCTATATTTTGGTACGGACACTTCCATTGTATATGCATATGTCTATTCAGGGGTACGGTGGGGCCCTGTCCCGTCATATGATTCTGTTGTTACTCTTAGAGGTCTGTGGACACATGTGTGGGTTGTGAATAGTTACTGTTTTGTTATGTCTGTGCGATTTATGCTTTGGGGCGGTCCCATCCGCCGTGGCAGCCTTATCGGCGTGCATATGTATAGATGTTTTGGAATACTGCATGTTATGATAGCTTGCCTTCGTTTATGTATAAGTTCTTAGTATGCTAGTTGTGGACTGACTATAGTAATAGGTGTATACGAGTGTCCAGCTCGGGCACTAGTCATGGCCTACGGGGTTAGGTCGTGACAGTTAGTCCTTGGTGATAAGGTTTGAAGCAAAGAAAACTCATTATATGAATCATATGAACAGTTTCTTTCTATCCTACAGAGTTGAGGTGTTCAAGTTTAGTGTCACGACGATCACAATGGTAAGGTGTTCATGTAATGGGATCGCGAGGTGTACAAAGTCTGATATTGTATCAGGGGTATGAAAGGCTAAGTTAAGTTTTGACAGGATGACATTATGGTGGTGGAATCAGAAAAAGTAGTTTAGGGGTTCTTTAAGGAAATGGATATTGGCTTTAGGCCAAGTGGGATAAGTTACCTACGGCGATTGAACAATTATGGAAATACACAATTGTGATTCTTCAGTAAAGGGTGTGTTCGTAGGTTCGCTTGATATTTAAAGATTGGTTATAAAAACAGGTAATTATGGGCCAAGAACTTATTGATTTTGTGAGATACATCACAGTTGTTTGATGTGCAAGGATGACGAATGACACTAGTGTGACATTCTCAAGTGTCATAGTACCAGAAGTGGGATGAATTCGTTAGGTTATGATAGAATGAGGCTACTTTGTTTACGAACTGAATTTAAAGGAAAAAGAATTGATCGGTATGTTTGACTACGTTTTAGGCTACTGGGGAAATAGTAATTGACTAATGGCAATGAAAATTGTGATGGACAAGTGTGAAGATTTATTACTTAAGGAGTCATCGGCTGTTGCACCTAATGTTGGAGCAAGGATGTGGGCATTATATTTGTTGTCTATGACTCGGCGAGTTTCTACAATTACTAGTGATGTGACTCTATGGAGTTGACAAAATGAGAGGGATAATTGCATGATTTGCTAGAGGCGTTTGGTTCGGCGAAACAAGGCAAGAGGTGGTTCTTTGTGGTAGGCATCGCTTACAGACCTTCGAGCGAGGTGCCAGTCAATAAGGACATTTAAAGTGGTATATCAATAGTGGATGTTAACTAATTCAAGTTGTGAAGTGCATTATGAAATTGAATTAAGGATCAATAATGTCATCTAGAACTAGGAGAAGTGAATTCACTAAATTACTTTTGGGTATCGATGTTGGGTTGGTAAACTCATAAACCAAGATGGAAGAAGGATCCTTCAGTTAAAGGATTTTTGGCAAGGATACTTGTATGGAGCTATATGAGAACGTTAGTAGGAACTTCATGTGGTTGTGAGAGCATCTTATCCTAATTGTTGGTCTCGGCTATTTAGTTTATCTGTGGACTTTCTATTCCTTATTTGCTTTAAATGACTCATAACTTGATAATCAGTTACTGATAAAGTGTGAAAATAATGATCTGGAAGAGCAATCCTCGCTATCACTTTAGTTAGGGTCGGTTGACAATGTTGTTTAGTACACGTATTTCCCGTACTCACTCTAGACTCGCTACACCCTGTGTGTTCCGAGCACGTGTGGTTGTGGAGGTACGGTTGATCATTGACGATTGCTATTTGAGTTATCAGGGTGAGCTGCTTGGCTGATCCGCAGCACCAGACTTCATTTCCATCATTATTTCTGTCTCTTACTTTTCGGACAGTTGTATTCCTTTTTTCAGACTTGTATTTCCCTTATTAGTGGCTTTTGTACTTATGACTCCATGTTTTGGAAGGTGTATGGTTCCATTTTCCGCATACTTGGGTTATGGAGTCAATTCCTCAAATGGTCACTCAACTTAAGCAGATTACCTAGTAAAGTCATTTATCTTTTTTTTGTTCCTCATATGGTCTTTAAGTTCATACATTTGCCTTACAAAGTAACAACGGCTAGAAGTCACTTTAAAAATAAAAGAAAAAGGGCCAAAATAGTCCGTTAAGTTTGATTGTTCAACTAAAATAGTCCTTATTCTACTAACATGTCTTACTAGCAGCAATCATCTACCGGAGAACATATATGTCCACATCTAGAATAAAATCCTCATCTTCTTAATTCCTTTTTTTCTGTATCAAAGTGGTTTTTGTATTGTTATAGTGGAATAGATGATGGTTATGGTGGTTTGTGATGGTGGTTTGCAGGTGGAATAAATATATGTCTAGTGCATACCTGGCGTATGTCTTGGTGTATGTTACTGGATGTCCTATGGATCTCACTATACATACAACGACATACACACGAAATACAAGCATACAATGAATTACAAGTGTGACTATTATTGTATATTGTATGTAGCGCACATGTATTTCAAGCATATACATTGACATACGCATGACCTACAGTAATATAAAATGATATACAAGTGTACATGGAAAGAAAAAGTCGTGGAAGCCATAGGATAGAACAACAACGAAAAAGAAAACTTCGATGAAGGAAAAAGCAATGGATAAAATAAAGAACTCATTTTTTTTCTCTTTTGATTACCTTCCTCGCGTATATACAAGATCAAATTGATAAATTGAATTGTTCACTTAATTTATTCCCACAATGCATTTAATATACTGTCACGATCCAACTCGTGGCTCGTGAGGGCAATAACACTAACCCCCCGGTGGGCGAACCCTTCCCTTAAAACTATCTCATTTTAGTCAACATTCAACAAAGCGGAAGTAAACAGGTATTAAACTAATAGCTTTAATATAAGTAAGATCAGTACAGAAGTACTAATACATAATAATCACAAAAACCTGGTCTGAAACTAGTACAAGAGCCACTAATAACAAATACATAGTCTGATAGGAAATACAAATCTATATAGAAGAAATAATGTCTCAAGATCTCCGGGCTGCAGATCTGGCTAATAGCTTACCCTGGAAATATCCATCAAGAAGCCTCAGGATCACTCACGAGAACGGGAACTGGAAACAGCGACGAACTCTGCGCTAAAAAAAAGGCAGCAAGAGTACTATGAGTACAAACACACGTACTCGTAGGTATTATAGGCCGATAACGATTAGTTCACACATATAAATAGGCAGAAATTGACAAGTAAAGCATATAAGCGGTCAAACACATACACAAATCAATACTCAAGAAAGTCTCACAAAGAATGATAGTCACAATGCCCCCCAGGCCTCCTCTCTGTACCATACACACATGCTAAGGACATTGTCTCATAGCCATGACCCACGGGATACCCGCGAAGTCCATGTACCACTCTCGCTCTGGAATGTATCTCGAATCACGAGCACTCTCTTCTGCTTCGGTAGCAACCTCGGATCATGGCTCGCTCCGGAAATGACCTCGGATCACGAGTACTCTCTCTCTCTCTCTTTTACGCTCTCCGGCAAAGACCTAGGAGGCTCCACTCTCTCATTCATCATCATTTCAATAGCAATCATATCAAATTAATATCACATGAAATATGGAATGTATGCCATGCATGAATCAACCTCATCAATATCACATATGGTGGGATCCACAATAATTGCCATGAAATGCAAATCACAACCCAATTTATCAGTATTACCCTTCTCATTTCAAAAGCTAAGTGAGATGTCAAGAGACAAAGAGAACCACATCAAATACATCAAAGGCAAAAATGTGTGGTGGGATCAAAGATCAGTGTTGTCCGATATCCCGAGTGGTAGTGGCGGAGGTAATTAATACCATGTGATGGTATTAATAATGGTAGAGTAGATATAAAAGGTGCAGATTTTACCAACAAATTAAAACAATGGTGAAGAAGAAAAGATAAAAGAAAAATGAAATGTTAAAAGTGAGTAGGAACCATATAAAAAAATTAGTCTCAAAATAAAAGAACCACCACGCAATTAGTTCTGTTAGGAATATTTACATATTAAGAAAAGAAGATTAAGATTATTCGGTTATATAAATATTTATTTTAAAAAAAAAAGTCAATTCCACTTTACCCCTAACATTTAAGAGCTGGGAAACGATACCCCCTCTATATATTGAATGGGAAAGATAATCTCCTTATGTTCCCATTCAATATGTGGAGGATATTATCGTTACTATTCAATATAGGTAAAGTGAAATTCACTGTTACATCTCGGAGATTCAGACCATTGCATTGTGAGTAGACCAATGTGAGCTTTAGGTGATCATGAAGTCCTTATGAGATTAAGGAGAGTATTTGATAACTTTAAGCATGTACCATAAGATCTTGAAGTCATATGAATCAGTGAGACTAAGTTCGTCAAAGGAAGTGAAACGCAAGTTATGTTTGGGAAGGTTTCGCAACAAATGAGCTATAATTATTTAGTAATGTCTTGAGGAGGAGCTATAGGGCTTCTTAGATGGTTAGTGAAGTGTTATATAAGTGTTAATAAGGTTCCATAAGGATTGGAAGTTGAACGAATCGACGAGAGAAAGTTTCAGAAAAATTTGGGTTACATGGCCACTTATACGGACCGTATAACTTATACGGACCGTATAACTTATACGGCCCGTATAATGGTCCGTATAACCATTCTAGAGAAGGGTAAACCCATGGTGGGATTATACGGTCCATTTATACGGACCATATAAGTTATACAGACCGTATAAATGGCCGTATAATCGGGTCGGGCCAGTTTTTATTTTTTTATATATGGACGACCCTTGTTCATTTATTTCATTTCCAACATTTCCCCAAGTCTGGAAAGCTCTAGAACCTTCCTCCAAGAATATCCACACAAACCCAAGAGAGATCATAAATCAAATAGCAAGAATAAAGAGATTCAAGTGTTGGAAGGCTTACTAGGGTTTGTAAAACTCAAGATTTTCTGTGGTGTTGAAGTTGGGGTTTCACTCAAGTGGATGATTTGATTCAAAGCTTGATCTTGTGTGATAAAAGGTTAGTTTTCATGTCTACTTCATATTGTTAAGCATGCTTAGTTGTTGAATAACTTGGGTGAAGGGAGAAAGTAGAAGATGAAGTTCAAATGTAGAATTCATGATATTTTGAGTAGTAACTTAACTTGGGTTATCATTGTTAGAATGTTATGATTATAATCTAGTTATGAAGGGTAATAACGATAACAAGAAAGTGTTGTGTACGATTATGCAAAGGGTTGGTGTGAAGTTGTTGATGTAAGTTGAATGTGAGAATGAATTTTGAGACTTAATGAAATATGACTACTTGGTTATGATATTGTGGATGTTATTATAGTTGTTTGGGAGTTGTTTTGCACTATGGTGGTAGTCGAGGAAATAGGGGAAATGCTGCCCAATTTTCATTAAGTCATGAATTGTTTTAGTTTGAAATTAAGAGTGTCTTTAAGACTTAACCTTAAATGTAGACCTTGCGAACATGGAAGGAGAACGTTAAGCGATTAAGGAGACATTAAGGTATGTTAAGGCTGTCCCTCTTTTCATTTTGGCATGATCTTATGATATGAACCAATCAGCGAGTAAACGAGCTTCGATATTACTCTACTTTAGAAGTACTAGATTACTTCAGTTTTGATGTTCCTATACCCTGCTATGATTGTTCCTTTTGTTCATGGGTCACTGATGATATTAGCTCAAAGAATGTTCATCGGAGGTAGTATGACCCTATGTCACTTCGAGAGTTCTATGTATTCAGTTTGTTCATGTATCGCATTCATTTATATATATACACATTGAACTATGACCAGAAGGCGTTATATACGCATATATTATATGTATATGGGGTATGGGGAAAGGGATAGGCGTTATATACGCATTACCACCTGATCAGATGGTGCACAAAGGATGATGATGATATATGGATCGATATGTACGTTCCTTGGCACTATTATATGATATATGGATCGGGTCATACATTCCTCGGCACTAACATATGGGATATAGATCGGGCTGTACGTTCCACAACACTAACAGTTATATTATGACCTATGCATCTCATATAGCCTGCGAGGCACTTTTATGTTATACAGATGTTCAGTTGCAGATGCATTCAGATATGGAGATTTAGCTTTCATGTTTACATGTCTCTCATGATTCTTATGTACTTGATATTATTATGCCTTACATACTCAGTACATTGTCCGTACTGACTCCCCTATTACTTGGGGGATTGCGTTCATGCCTATAGGTGCAGGTAGACAGATAGGTGGTGTCACGACCCGACTAGGGGGCCGCGACGAGCACCCTAAGTTATCCCACCCGGCACCTTATCATATAACCACATGACATCTAGGTGAGCCGCGCGTTTCATGCATTACAATTATACACCGTAATAGTCCCGCTGGACAACAATCATCATATATCATATCACGGGCATCTGTGCCGCAACAACGTACATGGGCCGACGAGGCCAGCAAGATGATATACAAAAATATAGGCCGACAAGCGTACATGTCTATCCACATACACGTGACTACAGTCAAGAGTATGAC
>NC_081346.1:40046655-40110790 GCF_029784015.1 Lycium ferocissimum
TTGTAAAAAAAGATTCATAAGTTGGTAGATATTTTTAACAATTACTCCACCAACCGTTTACCAACCTCATTACCTTCTGCCAACCGTTAAATATGTTCGTACCATGTGGGATGATTATTTTAAAAAGCAGTTACATTACTATTCATGTTAAATTTTTCTTTTTATTGAACTAAAGTTTGATCAATTGATGTTGTATTTTTTAGAAAGACCTTCTAGTAGCGTATTAATTTTGTTATGAACTATGACTTGCTCATTTGGTAAGATTGTATAAGAATTGGGAAAGTTTTAATAGTTTTCCCAATTTATGGGGTTTTTATGTCTATAAGAAAAAATATAATATAAAAAATTTAAATTGCATGTCCAAACATAATTTTATCTCATGATTTCAAATCATGTCCAAACGGCTCCTAGTTCAAGTATTAATAAATGAAATCTCCCGAAAAAGGCTTATGCATTAAGCTTATTATTATTTTCCCCTTTCTTATCACGCCTTCCATGCAGCATGCGGTTTGTCTATACATGCAGCATGGAAGGATGCACCCACCTCCCCCCCCCCCCCCCCGCCCGCCCCGCCCACGTACTGTGTGAATATATAAAAAAAGAAAAGGGAAAATAAACGCAGCCCATGCATCATTACAGCTTGGACAGAGGAGAGAGAAACTTTGACACTGAGCAGAGCTGTACTACATCTATTTTCTTTTTAGCACACAGAGAAAAGTAGGAAAGGGGGTTGGGTATAATACGGGGTCTCAAAAAGCTACCCACATTTGTTGCCAAAAACTGCACCTGTGCTGCTTTTGTTTCTGGAAAGAACAGCCTACTGTTTTCTATTTATTCTCTCTTCAATCTTTTCACTGTTTCACCTCTTTTCTCTACTTTTCAGTCCTATACCTACCTATACACCCAATAGGATATAGTATTTGATCAAATAAAAACTGAATCTTGGAACCGTATCCCTATTGCTACAACACTATATCATGTACTGTAGTATAATACAGTCAATCTTTTTCTTCTCTCTCTCTCTCTCTCTATCTATATGGACAGAGTATTAAATTTGGTGTTTTAACTTTTGGTTTTTTGGTTTCTTTGTGTGTTTTTCTTCTCTTTGTCCTGTGTAGAACACAGTACTTTCCTCTCTCTCTCTCTCTCTAAATTTGAGATAAAGACCCTCCTCTCTTCGTTCTTACCATTAGGGAAAAAAACAAAGTCTTCTTTGAGAGTTACTTGATGAGTGAAAGAGGTGGCTCTCTTGGAGGAGAGAGCCTACCTGTTAATGCAACAACAAAAACCAACCATTAATATTTCTTGTTGAAAAAACATTTAGAGTCTTTTTTTAATGGCCTTGTGTTTGCATAGAGGAGGAGAAAGTAACAAAAACGAGATGGATAATGGAAAGTATGTGAGGTACACACCAGAACAAGTGGAAGCTTTGGAAAGAGTTTATGCTGAATGTCCAAAACCAACTTCTTTAAGGAGGCAACAGCTCATTAGGGAGTGTCCTATTCTCTCTAATATTGAACCTAAACAGATCAAAGTTTGGTTTCAGAACCGAAGGTTAGGACTTTTAATGGTTTTTGTATCTCTTTTTTAAGAGAAAAAAAAAACTGTACTTTTTAAGGTGGAAAATAGTTGTTTTTAATGAATGATATGATATTCACTTTCCGATTTTGTTACATTTACTATACACATTGTTTTTTTTTTTCTCAAATTTGTCTTTTGTTTAGACTTCATATTGAAATTTGGAGAGGATTTTGTTTTGGGAAATATTAATTCTTTTCATTTTCTCTCATTTTAGGACATGAATGGGTCTTTTTGCATCTGTTTTTTTTTTTTTAAGGAAAATAGTTGTTTTTAGTGACCTTTTTTCTTTAAATATGAAAAATGTGAAAGAATGAGCTTTTATGTCTTTTCATCTTGTCTCTCTTTTTTTGAAACTAGGGTCTGTAAATAGAAGATCAAATATACCCTTTTTTTAATTGTGCATTCCCGTGGATGCAAAATTTCTCCAGAAAAAAAATTGTAGCTTTCTAGATTTGGTCATCATTTTTTGGCAAGCTAAATTGCTGAGAGATTTTGTGCATTTGGTTCGTGTGGTCATATGATATTTCAGTTTATTAATGGAATGACTAGAAGAAGAAAAATGTGGGTTGTTTTGGTTCTTTTAGGAATTTTCTGCCTTTTCCTGAAATATGGTGTTCCTTTTCTATGAGCTCCCATTTAGATACTTCTATTTTCTTTTAATAAAACAAGAACTAGCCTTATAATATTATTATTATTTTATTTTTGTTTTCTTCTTTTCTGATTCCTCCTTATTTTAACTCTCATGGACTTTCCCCACCCATAATATAGTTTCAGTCAATTAATGAGCGTTTTCACAATTTAAACTTCTTATATCCTTGTCTGGTTCAAGGTTTCAAAAGCATTTTCACAGCATTGGCAAACTCTTATTTTTCCCTGTTTATATTGTCAATTTTTAAAGGTTGATCCAGTTTTAAAATGATGAGATGCCTGTTTTTTCACCCATTTCTTTGTTCTTTCTTTCTTTCCTGTTTTGCCTATTGGAGCAGACATATACACCTATTACTACTTTTTGGTGACACTGTGCTTTGTATTTTTCCTTTAGTCATAAAAAAATCTGCTTTTGAGTATCTGGTTTAGCTTTAATGGATATTGAAGTGAAATGATAGATATTGAGAATTATCTTTGCCTGACTTACCTGTCAGTGTAAAAAATTGTCTTTCTCTTGAGTTTTGTAGCTATGGGGACTGGGAGGCCTTAATTGCAACAATGAATTATGGCCTTAATTTGTCCTTGATATAACTTAGAAAAATGTATTTGAAACAATCCATAAAATAATTCAAGCGTATGTATCCCCAAGAGAAAACTTTGATTCTAAAAATGCTTTAAAATTTCAGTGTGATCTGTGTTGCATGTTATACCAAGTGTCCCTTATTTGTCTAATAAAGATAGGTATTGACAATTTTTTCTCGACAATTGTCTTCTCTTGAATTCAAACTCATGTCAGAATTACTTTGCAGTCACTCGTTAGCAGAAATGGAAGTTCTTTTAAGTACTTTGATTTTTAGAATACTGTCTGATGTCTTATCCTTTCATTTGGAGCATGTGAATATGCCAATTCTAGTCTTCGAATCAATGTGTTGAAAACCTTTGTAGATGCCGTGAAAAGCAGAGGAAGGAAGCTTCTCGTCTCCAGACTGTTAACAGGAAGCTGAGTGCTATGAACAAGCTGCTAATGGAAGAAAATGACCGATTACAGAAGCAAGTGTCGCAGCTTGTGTATGAGAATGGCTACATGAAACAACAAATCAATACTGTGAGTTGCAAACTTGCTTTACAAACTTGGTAATCCGTGGAGATTCCAGTTCTTTCTCTACATGAGCAAATTGGTCTTCTTTGATTAATAGAACTCAAATAGACTGTAGGTTTTTACTTAACCTATATCTCATTTTGTTAACCTATATCTCATTTTGTCTATGTTAATTAATTTTTTAGGACACTATAACTTAGAATGTTGTTTTGCTGAAGCTTACATGGGCGCATTTAACCTTCTGTCTTGTTTCTATCATTTCACGAAGCAATTCCCATATCTTTATTCTGTGTTGTCCGTTTCTTTTGCTAAAATGAAACTGAAGGTAATTATCGTAGCAGGTTAGCAGCACGACCACAGATACAAGCTGTGAATCTGTGGTCGTGAGTGCTCAGCAGCAAAGAAAAAACCCAACACCTCAGCATCCAGAGAGGGATGCGAATAACCCAGCTGGGTAATCTAATTTTATTTTTTTTAAACATCTATATGGTGTTCTCTAGTTGAAAAACTAATAAACATTTTGTCATGTGTTTTCAGTCTTCTTGCAATAGCTGAGGAGACCCTGGCAGAGTTCCTTGGAAAGGCTACTGGAACTGCTGTCGACTGGGTACAGATGATTGGGATGAAGGTAATTCCTTTAGTTGATTGTGCATCTCTAGTTTCTGACTTGTTCATTACATGTATTCAATTGTTAACTTTCCCCCTCATTCGACTTCCCCATTCAGCCTGGTCCGGATTCTATTGGTATTGTTGCTGTTTCCCGCAACTGCAGTGGGGTAGCAGCACGTGCCTGCGGCCTCGTGAGTCTAGAGCCCACGAAGGTACTTCAGTTGTCTTTCTGGTTATGAGTTTTTATCTTATTTCTAGCCTTGTTTTATCAGCTGTAATTTTTTTTTTCCAGGTCGCTGAGATACTCAAAGATCGTCCTTCTTGGTATCGCGATTGCCGTTGCCTTAATATACTGAGTGTAATCCCTACTGGCAATGGAGGGACAATAGAGCTTATTTACTTGCAGGTTTGTTGCATTCCCCTGCATTAGTTGTTTGTTGGGTTGATACCATGTGAATCACATTTGATTTAGTTCTGTGCTCAATAAATTGGTGTTTGCCATGTGCTTCTTTGTTAGACTTATGCTCCAACTACATTGGCATCTGCTCGTGACTTTTGGACATTGAGATACACTACAAGTTTGGAGGATGGCAGTCTTGTGGTATGTATTAGGCATAATCCAAAATTAATGTTTCTAAGCTCTATTTGCCTATTGTTGCAAAAGCAGGCTATAGCTACAACCTTTCATTTACAATAATTTTTTTCTGGCAAACAAAATGCAGATATGTGAACGATCTCTGACGCCAGCAACTGGTGGCCCAACAGGGCCTCCTGCTACAAGTTTTGTCAGGGCTGAAATGCTACCGAGTGGCTACCTCATAAGGCCTTGTGAGGGTGGGGGCTCAATGATTCACATTGTTGATCATATTGATCTTGATGTAAGTCTGGAAAATGTTGGTCGATTGAAATTTTGATTTCTTTAGATTACTATAGTTGAACATACCCTATCTGTGCGCAGGCTTGGAGTGTCCCTGAGGTTCTGAGGCCACTTTATGAGTCTTCCAAGATCCTTGCTCAGAAGATGACTATGGCTGTAAGGAATTCTTCATTTGTTCGAATGTCTATCTCCGCAATGACAAGGTGATTTAATCGTTAATAAGTCGGAGTTATCTGTACAGGCCTTGCGACACATACGGCAAATTGCACAAGAGACCAGCGGAGAGATCCAATACACAGGGGGCCGCCAACCTGCTGTTTTGAGGGCACTAAGTCAGAGATTATGCAGGTGAGAAGAAAAGCCAATTATTCCGTTAGAGACTTAGAAATAATATATACTGCCTCAACACAGTTGTAATGAAGCTTTTAGAAATGCTATGCTTTCTACCAGTTTCTATTAGTCTCTTCAGAATTTAATCCTTGATATTACTACAGGGGATTTAATGATGCTGTTAATGGATTTGTTGATGATGGTTGGACTATTATGGATAGTGATGGTGTAGAGGATGTAACAATTGCTATAAACTCATCTTCAAGCAAATTCCTTGGTTCACAGTACAACACTTTGTCAATACTCCCTACATTTGGAGGAGTTCTGTGTGCCCGGGCATCTATGCTTCTTCAGGTATGTTCGAATTGATATTTGACTTTAGTTTATGTTAAAAAATAAGAATTAGAATTAATTTTCTAGTTTGTGATTGTGGATATGTTCTAATCTCTTTCTGGTACTTTTGTTATGTAGAATGTTCCCCCTCCTTTGCTTGTTCGTTTTCTTAGGGAGCACCGTTCTGAGTGGGCAGATTATGGGGTTGATGCTTATTCTGCTGCATCTCTTAAAGCCAGTCCATATGCTGTCCCTTGTGCCAGACCAGGTGGCTTCCCAAGTAGCCAGGTCATTTTACCCCTAGCTCAGACTGTGGAGCATGAGGAGGTAACAGTCTTATCATGTTCTACTTAATAATTGTTGCCCTGGTAGATGTTGTCTACATTCCGTGACGGATGAATCATTTTGTGGTTTAACTTTTCCTTTTTATCTAGTTTCTCGAGGTAGTACGTCTAGAGGGTCCTGCTTTCTCTCCAGAGGATATTGCTTTGTCACGGGATATGTACTTGTTACAGGTTGAGAATTCATACACATCTTAAATTGAAATTTGTGTGCTTTTCGACATTTTTGGTTCACTAATTATCTTACTACCATTGCAGTTATGCAGTGGAGTTGATGAGAATGCTGCAGGTGCCTGTGCTCAGCTTGTTTTTGCACCTATTGATGAATCTTTTGGTGATGATGCCCCATTGCTTCCATCTGGCTTCCGTGTCATTCCACTGGAACCTAAATCAGTTCAGTAATATGCGTACATAACGTCTAGCGTTTCAGTCACAAGCTTCTGAATTTTAACTGGTCCAGACAATGGAAAATTCATAGTTAAAGCTTGAAGAGTATGAGGATTAGCTTCGTAGTTTATTCTAAAAGTAAACTAATTTTATGATGCAGGATGTCCCTGCAGCAACTCGGACCTTGGATTTAGCTTCGACTCTTGAAGCTGGAACTGGTGGGACACGTCCAGCTGGTGAAATTGAAGCAAGCAATTACAACCATCGTTCAGTCTTGACAATTGCATTCCAGTTTACTTTTGAGAGTCATTACCGGGATAATGTAGCTGCAATGGCTCGCCAATATGTGCGTAGTATAGTAGGCTCTGTTCAGAGAGTTGCAATGGCCATAGCACCTTCTCGACTCAGCTCTCAGTCGACACCTAAACCCTTCCCTGGTTCACCTGAAGCTGTCACTTTGGCAAGGTGGATTTCCCGGAGCTATAGGTATGGGTTTCAAACGTCCTTTCTGTACTTATGGCATTTTCGTACTAACATGTTTTGCGTCATTACCTGTAAAACTTCATATCAACAATTAACCTGTCATTGTAATGAAGTGGGAAAAAAGAATTACTTTTGACCTCGTATGTACTTAGCTCTTTGAACTTCGAAGACAAGTTGATGATTTGCATGGAACTTGCAGTGACATTGAATGTTTTACCTGGTCTAACTATTTCCCGATTATATTCCAGGGTGCATACTGGAGGAGACCTGTTTCAGGTTGACTCTCAAGCTGGTGATGCTATTCTGAAACAACTCTGGCACCACGGTGATGCAATAATGTGTTGCTCGGTCAAAATGAACGTCAGTAACGCTGCTTCTAAACTTGTTCCGAACCATGAATTAATCAATCCGTAGTATTTATCCAAGGTTCTTTCTAGAGATGAAACAAGATACCTAATTAGTTAATGAACTTGTTAATGCAGGCATCTGCAGTTTTTACATTTGCAAACCAGGCAGGTCTTGACATGCTTGAAACCACCTTGTTAGCTCTTCAGGATATAATGCTTGATAAGATTCTAGATGAATCTGGTCGTAAGGTCCTCCTATCAGAGTTCTCCAAGATCATGCAGCAGGTTAGACTACTTCCATGATATGTTGGTTATATATGTCCTTCAACTTAGCAAAATAGTTCCAACAATAATCAGAAACCTTACAAGTTTTGATTCCGCAAGTGCTAGACCAGTTATTGACTACATGTTATCAACTCGTACAACAAAAGGCTGTAGGTAGTAACTGCTGAATTTGACAAGTCCTGATACTTATCATTGTTACCCTTGTTCTTTTAGGGCTTTGCCTATCTGCCAGCAGGAATATGTGTATCTAGCATGGGGAGACCAGTATCATATGAGCAAGCCATAGCATGGAAGGTTCTCAATGATGATGATTCCAATCACTGCCTAGCTTTCATGTTCATAAACTGGTCTTTTGTTTAAGTTAAAACAGCTAATCTATGTAAGACTTTGGCATTAGCTATCAGACCTTTTAAATTATGTCAGGCACTCTGAATGTTTTTAAGTTAAAGCTTGTATGACTATGTTGACAAGGCTGTGTGGTTGGATCCCAACTCTATATCTATTATAGTATGAAGTGCCATTTCAGTTTTATGTTTTGTCTTTGTCTACAGGTTCCTTATTCTGCTGTCTATTTAATTTTCTTGGATGTATTTAGAAAGCTAAGATTTCAATCATATTAATGTAGCTATCAAGGGTTTCTAACAAATCCTAAAGCAACCAACACTTATCCTTTTCAATTGATAATCATGTTAACAAATTCTTTTCAATTGATAATATAGCTATCGAGGGTTTCTTGTTGGGATTTAATTAATTATTCAAATTCTCTTTTTCTCTTTTTGAAATTAGAATATTTAATATAAGATAATAAGAATAGTAAAAGCGGGGAATTAGAATTTAACAAAAAAATTAATAATATCTCTATTACTTTTTAGGAAAATTGGGGCCCTAAAAAAGTTGATGTTACAGTTCGTAGTTCTGTACGTTGGGTTTTCTTCAAGCATGTATATACGATTAGATGCACTTATCTTATGTTTATGCGGGTTTAAGTTCATATAATAAGTTACACAAGGATTAGAGGGCAAGCGAACCAAGGAAATTAAGTTTGTTGGATCGTGGAGAAAATATGAGAGGCAATTTTGGCCCTACTTGGAGAAAGAGTATCTTTTAGTATATGAGGAGTTTTGGGGTAAAGCAAAAGCCTAAATTGAAGTTCATGAAGTCTAGTTTTCAACGCAACAAACCGTTCGTTAATCGGACATCGGAGTAGAGAGTTATGGGCGTTACAAGTCAGGCCGCCAGAGCAGAAAATTGCTCTTCGCGAACGCGACCACAGGGCCGCGAACGCGAAGAGTGTTAGAGATTAGCCCTACGCGAACGAGCCCTAAGGCTGCGAACGCGAAGGGCAAAGTCTAGGTCGGTGAAAACCGACTCTAGAACTTTATATAAAGGGGATTAACCCCTCATTTCCACTCCAACACACCCCAAACAGATCCCAAACCATCCCCCCGGAAAGTTCTTCTAACTTCCATCCATCAAATTTGATACCAAATCAAGTAAAAATCTCGAAATTCATGTTCGGATAGAGTATAGTTGTGATTATAGTATTGTCTTGCGGTGGATTTCGGCTTGGATTCAAGGTGGATATTGAAGATATTGCTGTTTTAACAAGAATAAGGTATGAATCTCTTTCGATTTACATTAATACCGGTATATTCTTGGAGACAAAATCGTTAAATAACTGTGTAGTAAGTTGGTTAGTTATAGAAGTTGGAAAACAGCGTGTGAGCTGTTTTATGGTACATATTGGTGTTGCAAATGATGTTATTGATGTTGGTATTGTTGTTGTTGTTGGTTGCCGAATTGAGCTTTCGGGCTAGGCATATAAATAGGGGAGATGCTACCCGATTTTCGGCAGGATATAAAATAGTTTGATTTGAAAACTTAGCACAAGTATACTACGATGAGTCTAACGATAGTATGAATCCTCTTAAATGTAGACTTGCGAGCTCGGACGAATAAGTGTAGATAATTGGAGGCTGAACATGTATGATAAGAATTGTCCCTTTCTTTCAAAGGCATGATTCCTATGTTATGATTCCACATATGTTTCCATCCCCTTCCTTACTTCCAAAAGTTAGACGTTCATGATTCTTAAGGAGTTTCTTATGATACCAAAGATGAAATGTTTTCTATGATGATTATGATGACGATGACGATTCCGTGTTTAAAGGTTCCAAGCTTATGATTTCAATGTGAATATGAGAATGTTGGGCTATTTCTTGATTTTCTCAATTTTATTCATTGATGATGACTCTATTTCTAAAGATTCCAAAGTGTCTGAATTGACGCTTTATGAGATTTATGATCTTATTCTATGTTTTCCCTTGATGTTATTCTTCATTGATAGTCTCACCTCATAACGCTAGTTCCTTCAAGGTGAGACATGACGATCATGATTATTCCATAAAGGTGAGCATGCATGATTCCGCCTTAAGAGGCAAACAGCTACAGTTATACTTTCTCCTTATGTTTTCTATATTTCCTTATTATGTTATCATATATGCCTTACATACTCAATACTCTGTTCGTACTGACGTCCTTTCTTGTGGACGTTGCGTTCATGCCCGCAGGTTCAGATAGTAAGCCGAGTGAGCCACACCAGTAGGACCTTTTTCCAGTTCCAGCCAGCAAGCTCCATTAGGACCGGAGCAACAGCCCTTTGGTATGTCTTTTGACATGTACATATATGGGTATGGCAGAGCCTTGTCCTGTCCTTTTTGTAGTCTATATTCCATAGAGGTCACGTAGGCCGGATATATATAGTGGGGGTCGTCATGTGCTTTGTTGTCCCTTAATTTTGTGAACGATATACGGTGACCAAGTTGGTCAACGTTGTCATCCTCGCTAGTATGCTTACATATGCATATCCACATGCATGTTTCTTGGAATTCTGAGATAAGATCGATCGTATAAATGCTACCGCGAACCGTACCAATGGAACATTGGTCAAAATGGGCCACCAAGTTGTTTGGTATAGATCAGATGCAAGCATAGAAGTGCTTGGCCAGTAGTGGTCGGGCACTCGTCATGGCTCATCGGTTTGGGTCGTGACAAAAGTGGTATCAGAGCAGTTCGTCCGGCAGAGTCCTGTTTATGGGTGTGAAGCCGGCCACACTTATAAATAGGAGGCTGCGGGGCATTTAGGAATCAGTGACCTTTCCTTCTATCTTAGATTGTGCGATAGAGCCAGAGTCTAGGAAAGATCACTTCTGACCCTCTTTTCCTGTAGGTAAGCACAAATTGATAGGGATGAAGAGATCGGCTTCAGACAGGGGGGGGGGGGGCAAGAAGGTCCCCAGAGTAGATGCAGGACCACAAGCTCTGGGACCGAGCAGAAGGAGCCTCAGCTGTTCCATTGAGACCGATCCCTCTGAGGACCCCGCGGCGATTCCCCCGGAATTTCTGACTTCTAGAGAGAAGGATCCATCGGAGGACAGTTATGACACGGACCCGTCTGAGGGTTCGTATGGGACACCGGAGGAGGAGATTCCCGAGGGCGATGCACCGCTTCTCCTATGGTAGAGCATTACGTCAGACCAGCTACCCCGGTGAGTGTTACTAATTACTCTAGCCCTCTATCCTGGCCGTCAGTAAACCAGGAGTTGCCGGATTATCCGTATCCCTCGGACTCAGATGAGAGAGATGACGAAGGCCAGACTAGCAGATGGTGGGAAGACAATGATGAAGAGCACACTTCACTTTATAGCCCACCAGATCAGGCTAAGGACCGATCGGCTACAGGTATATGAGTCTTTTACTGGAATTTCCTATGTGTCTGCATTTACTGTAGGTTATTACTTAAGAGCGGCGAGCGAAAATTCTAAAGGGACCAATAACCAAAGTAGTTAGGAGTAACTATGATTAAGATGTTTTGGCCACCATTGGGAATCTTGAAATTAAGGATGGAAAGTAGTTATGTATGCGGATTGATGGATTATTGTCGGGAGTTCTAAAGGTTAAAATGGAATTTGCTTAGTCGGAAGAGTCAGAGGTCATTTCTAATCCGAAGGGAGATGCATTACGAGAATTTATTGGAATCCGTTAGAATTTCAACTTGTTCTAGGTCATGTGATAAAGGTCACACAGTAGGGTGGATGCGATCGTACCAGTACTAGCACACCGGGTCCTATTAGCACTCCAAGGTTAAGCGTGTTGGGGTGAGAGTACTACTAGGATGGGTGACCCCCTAGGAAGTATATTAAGAGTCTTGCAAATTCAGACATAAGAGACAGATGGGAAGCTAGAGTAGCTTAAGGGAAATTGGAGTATGCGGAGTGGTTGGAAACCTCGAAAGAGCGCGAAGGATGAGGCGGACTAGACCGGCAAAGAGAAAGAAGGTGCATCACAGCTCTAGAATTAGGATGAGTTCGAATAGTATTTGGAAATACCTTGCAAGCGAGGCGTTAGCAAACATATATATATATATATGTGTGTGTGTGTGTGTGTGTGTGTGTGTGTGTGTGTGTGTGTGACATCCCATTATGTGGGGCCCCGGGCGGTTGTGTGTCCCAAAAGTTGGAAAGTCGTTGCTATATCGGGGAAAGGAAGGCATTAATCGAACAGGGTAGTGAAAAGTGTAACAAACGAGGGTGAGTGAAGCTTCCAAGAGAGACGACGGGCAAGGCAAGGGACTATTTGAATAAAATTCGAAGGTAGGCATGCGAAAGGGATAAAGTATGGTAGTATGAAATAAAAGATGAATGTGTGGGGTCAGAGAACGGACTTCGATAAGTGGGACTAAAGGGTAGTAACCACAAATAGGGATGTGAAGTAAGAGAGAGAATGATCAGGCCTTGCAACGATACTAAGAGATTTCCAGCTCTCGAGAGGTATATAAAGGGATAAATGTACGTTATCATACTGGCACGATTGCCTCGGAAACGGAGAAGCTTTCCTAAAAGATGATTTAAGAATAGAGCGGATTTGCACGTTTAAAGGAATATTTCATGAACTTCAGGATCAATACTATAAAATAACAAGTGGGGAAGGGCGCTCGAGGAGGAAGGAACTCAAGGAAGGTTGAGAATTAAAGTAGGAAAGGTACACTAATGGGCTGGTCAAAAGGAGAGGAGAGAAGAAGAAGAAGGGAAGAAAAGAAAAATTGAGCAATCACCAAGGACAAGCGAGAGGATAATGAATTAACAAAGCTAACCGGGAGGTAGTACATCAATGACATAGGATGAGAAATACCGAGATTCGATTATAAAGGAAATAAAAGCATGTATGGCAAATATTCATGAGTATGGACTAGCCCTTGGCGGCAGGAAGGAGAAGAAAGAAGAGAGTATATTTGCAAGGATTTCACGACGCGAACGAGAAGTGGCAGAACACTGGAAGAACTACAACGCAGAGGTGGGATGCAAATAAGTAGTCAAGGAAAATTTCGGATAAGTGAGCTAAGTGAATAAAAGGATTGATAGTGGAAGTGGAAGAGTGTAGCATATTAACTCTCAATGATATATTGTAGATGTAAAGTGAAACCGGAAACTCAGAGTAAGAAGAATTTTAGTGATAATAGTTGTGGAGGAAGACGAGGGATAAAAAGAGCAAAGTGTGACCAAACGTTCCGTAAAATGTTGTGATGGATTCCAATGTCCCCATTAACCTATTGATTCGGAAAATGTCCAGTCATAAAGGGTAGAAGTAGAAGGGCCTTAAAGAAGGCAGCGAGAATGGATTGGTAATGCATAAGCGCTTTGTTTAAATGCAAAGCCCTCGATTAGCAGAAAGGAAAATAACTCAAGCTATACGATGATAGAACTCCGGTATTATAAGAGACCAAAAGAGTTAGAGGATCATTAGGGTTGGCCGATGACTACTGATATTCGGGAGTTACTAGTGTATAAGAACACCCTTAAAAAGGGGGAATAGCAGATCTAGTCCTGAAATGAAGTATATCATTGTCAAAAAACCAAAGAAAGAAAAATGTTAGCCTAAAGAGGCCAAAATTCGGGACGTAGTGGCATATCAAGAAAGCATTAAGAGGGAGAAAAAGTGAATTAAAGATAAGTATACCACAAAGCAGGTATGAAAAGGAATTAAAATGGATCAAGAGAATACTTCATGTGGACGTGAGATATGATATTTCTAGACCAGGGAAGTTTGTACCGCACCTAAATAGGCAGCGGCGTATCCTAAAAAGTAATAAAGAGAGTAAGAAAGGTCTCTAAGATAATTTCACAGAGAATGATGGAAAGGATGACGAACCCAAAGGACACTTGGGATGACGACAAGAGGGAATTTTTAGTGCCGGAAGGGATGACAATTGTAGCAAAAGGAGCAACGGTTGGCAGTTTGGCAATTTCCAAAGCGTTGTTCGGCCGTATCACCGGATATTAGGAAACATCTCACGGATCACTAATTATACTGAATATGAGAGCATATACTATTGGAATTATGGGAACCATCAACGTGAAGTTATGCCCAACTAAAACAGTAAGAAGGGCACACTGGAAAGCTAACAGAGAATAACGACTGACGAGGGAATCGCCGGTACAAGGAAATCGAGGATAAATATACTTACGTTGCAAGAAATTCATAATGAAGTAAGAATTTCCATAGCCCTATGCTTCTGGATTTGTATCGCGAGATTTGAGGGAAGGAAGCTAAAGAAAAAGTTTTGGTGGGAGCTCAAAGATGTGATGAGCTATGAAATTAGTTTGAACTTGGATTATAGATTGTTCCAAGCGATATGCACCGAAGAATAATAAAAATGGCGAGGAAGAATTATGTATATACGTATTTTGGATATTGTTATAACTGATCTTGGAAAGGAATTGGAGAGGATAGCTTGAGGAACATAACCATTATATTTACTAGCAATGAAGTGATATTGAACAAACATTTAGGGTGTCAGTGTGAGAACGGCCGTGATAAGGATGTAAAGGATTAGAGAGCCTGACTGATGAACTACAAGGAGTCAATACAATGTGTATCCAAGACCAACGAGTACAAGAAAGGATAGCCCGAGATGGCACTGAAGGAGTAAACGCAAAAAAGACGCCGTATTTGAGAGAGGGAGCTGCCCATTAATAGGTAAACAAGGAGTGAGAAAAAGGGAGTACTTGTAAGATGACGAGTAGTTATGGCATGACAAGTCAAGACTATAATAATGGAAACAGAACGAGAGCGGGATACGAGTTGATACCTGATTATGTACATAAGAACAAAGAGGTGATGAGACGCACAGATGAGTCCAATGAAAGAATTAAGAGAGAACGGGAAGAGACTGATCAATTTATAGCATAAAGATATGGCGATCAGATTCTAAGAGGAAGGCAACCGCTTTATGAAACCAACGGAGATGATGTGGGTTTACATACTATAAAATTCGAGGATGAATGTTTTTAAGGGGGGAAGAATGTTACACCCCGTAGTTCTGTACGTTGAGATTTATAAGTGTTGGTTGCTTTAGGTATGGACTCTAGAGTTTTCTTCAAGGATGTATATACGATTAGATGCACTTATCTTATGTTTATGTGGGTTTAAGGTGTCACGACCCAACCCCGTAGGCCGTGACTAGTGCCCGAGCTGGGCACCCATACGCACTCAATAACCGAAATCAGCATACAAACAATCTATACCGACATAGAGATCATACGTGGTTCCAAACTGTCACATACAAACATATAAACTGCACAAAAGCCGGTAAGGCTGTCATAATATACATAACGTAGCAAAGCATACATACACGCAGCCGACAAGGCTGCCACGGCGGATGGGCCGCCCAAACACAACTTACTCAACGCATCCGAACCAAGCTCGTACATAACCCACATCTATGTCCACGGACCTCTACAAGAACAACGAGAATCATATGACGGGACGGGGCCCCGCCGTACCCCGCGAATACACAAATACATACACAACGGGAGAATATATACCAAAATGTAGGCTCCGGAATAAAGGGAGCTCTCAACGACGGGATAGGTGTCCTAGACGGGCGGATTACCGAATCGTACGTACTGCACACAACTGGCGGGCATAAGACGCGGCCCCGAAAAAATGGGGTCGATACGGAATATGTACCGAGTATGCAAAGCCAAAGATACCGTAAGCAAATCGAGTTATAACCGAACGAAGTACGAGAAAGTAAGTGCATATCCGGATGCCAAAATGCTTAGCTTTCTTTGGAAAACATTTCTGTCTCATACATACGGAAAATCAAACATATCATATGAGCTGACATTAACCGACTGATCATAATCCGGTATCGAAATCACATATACACATACCGCGGTCAAGTACCCAGCGGTCAATATCACACATACATATACCGCGGCCAAGAATCCAGCGGCAACATCACATACCGCGACCAAGAATCCAGCGGCAACATCACATACCGCGGCCAAGAATCCAGCGGCAACATCACATCACATACCGCGGTCAAGAATCCAGCGGTAACACCACATACCGGCCCGGGACTCGGCGAAAAACGTAACAACAGAATGCACGAGCAGAATCATAAGTAGCCAAATATAGTCTAAAACATTTTCAAAGACTTAGTAGGTTAATCGAAACGAACCATCGTTTATAGGCCAAAACAGTAGTCAAATCAGATTTTCGCCCAAACGTCACTCGGGGACATATCAAAATCACATACATAAAATCCTTATTTCGGACTCAACGGACAAATAAGTAATCATACTCGGGGGGTCGGGGGAAGATGGTCATATTGAATTCTTTCAAAAGCCGTCGTAATTTTACGAAGAAGATCGCGGGACTCACGGACGAGCGTCCACTTAATCCGGACCCGCCTACGAAAATCATAGTCATCATATGTTATCGAATCATTATTGCAAACTCGAAAGATATGTAACCTGATCGTACTTGAAATCGGAATAATAGTCATATCATATCCTTTCAAAAATCGTCAAAGTACATAAAGAAAGTCGCGGGGCCCACGGAGGGGTGTCGACCCGAATCGGTCCGGCCTATGGAAAACATAGTCATCATACATCAGGGAATCATTTTTGAGCATATCGAAGCGATCCGGTTCTGTCTGTGAAAGTTACGGACTTTCGTAGTTTTCGGAATCATTTAGGAACAAAATTCTTTTAAAAACCAAACTTTTATGCAACTTTTGAAACTTAGTCATACCAAAGACATAAGGGCCAATATTTCATCTTGTCAAGCATACGAAGACTAAGAAACAAATAAGAATCACAGACATGGTCGGATCGCGAGAGTAGAATTTCCTCGAGGCTCGTATCATAGCCCATTTACGACTAAGGCATGCCAAAAGAAGGAAGGGTTGCGCTTTACATACCTTGAACGCTTCCAAAGCTACTCCAAACTCAAGCTAACCTCAACCTACGCCTCGGGCTGCCCAAGGTCTACAAACAATTCATAATATGCCAACCATTAGCGATAAACATTTGGGCATTTAATTCCACATTAGCCCTTAATTCTACAGAAATTTGGGCAGCATTTCTCCTGTAAATAGACCAACCCCGAGAATTTAACTCGGCCAAAATCAACAACAACAACAACAACAACCAACCTAGCAACATTAATAATCAATCCGGAAGGCAATACATCATTAATAACTCTCTTTTCCATCATTCAACAACTTTCAATATATTCAATTCAACGGCTTACATTCAAGCCAACATCAACGCTCATACATTCCAAAACTAACCCGAACCCATACCAACAACATTCAAGAACATCTTAAACAATTTATACAATATTTCCAACAATCCAATAATTGCTCCAATCTACCCGAATTTGTCTCCAAACCCGAAAACAACATGATTCTTTCCTTCCAAATTCATGAATTACACTAATAATCCACACATTAACAATGCAATCCTCATAAATACAAAATCACATAAATTTCCAAATCATCCCATAACTAACATAACATTACTTTGAGTCATTAAACTTGCATTTTTCCTCCTAGAATCCATAACGACGACAACGGAAATACTAACGACAATTCGTTCATTCTCAATCCACACAAAGGGGCCCTATTCGGCCAACACCACTTTCACACATAAAGATGATTTTCATTCTTTTCTTCACACTACAACAACTAACATACTACATAGAACTTAATTCATCACATAAACACAACACAACATACACACACCTCACACGGCCAAACCTCCTACACATGGCCTCAATTCCAACTTACTATACTTCATGATTTTCATCCATTTTAACATACTACAACATACATACAACCTTTATAACACATAAAACATGATAAATTCTTACCTTACTTCTTCCACTTCACAAGAGGCTAGGGTTTGCAATAATGAAAACTAGCGGGTTGATCGCTTCAACAACACTTCCACGCTACTTAGGGACCTCCAATTAGTGGTTTTGTAGCAAGGAAATATTTTTGGGAAGGCTCAAATTGATCTTCAATTTTTTTGTTCTTGGCCGAGAGTCACCTTTTGTGGTGCTTCAACTTCTTGATATTTTTCTAAGTGTTGGATGATGAAAATGAGTTGGTAGTCATCTTTTGAACTAATGCAAGACTTATACAAGTGTCCCCTTGGCCCACACAAGTGTTGGACCAATTAAAATTGTCCACAAATTGTGTGGGCCTTCCTCCAAGCCACACGGCCAAATGCATGAAAAATGCATGATTTTCAAGTTCCACTAATTTCATTTTTGGTCCCAAATTTTCTAAGTGTTCCATGCAAACAAATTCATGAACAACTTATATCTCAAAATAAAATCGAAGGTCCAAAGTCTCGACTTTGCATCCCGAAATGGTTTTGTCCTTAACTTATCATAATTAATCCGGATTGTTCCAATGTACAAAAATACGGGATATAACATAAGGTCATATAATAAGTTACGGAAGGATTGGAGGGCAAGTGAACCAAGGAAATTAAGTTTGTTGGATCTTGGAGAAAATATGAAGGGAAATTTTTGCCCTACTTGGAGAAAGAATATCTTTTAGTAGATGAGGAGTTTTGGGGTAAAGCAAAAGCCTAAATTGAAGTTCATGAAGTCTAGTTTCCAACGCAACAAACTGTTCGTCAATCGAACATCGGAGTAGAGAGTTATGGGCGTTAAATGTCAGGCCACTAGAGCAGAAAATTGCTCTTCACGATCGCGACCACAGGGCCACGAACGCGAAGAGTGTTAGAGATTAACCCTTCACGACCACGACCCAAGGCCGCGAACGCGAAGGGCAAAGTCTAGGTCGGTGAAAACCAACTCTAGAACTTTATATAAAGGGGATTAACCCCTCATTTCCACTCTAACACACCTCAAACAGATCCCAAACCCCTGGAAAGTTCTTCTAACTTCTACCCATCAAATTTGATACTAAATCAAGTAAAAATCTCGGAATTCATGTTCGGATAGAGTATAGTTGTGACTATAGTATCGTCTTGCGGTGGATTTCGGCTTGGATTCAAGGTGGATATTGAAGATATTGTTGTTTTAACAAGAATAAGGTATGAATCTCTTTCGATTTACATTAATACCGATTTATTCTCGGAGACAAAGTCATTAAATAACCGTGTAGTAAGTTGGTTAGTTATGAAAGTTGTAAAACAACGTGTGGGCTGTTTTATGGTACATATTGGTGTTGGAAATGATGTTATTGATGTTGGTATTATTGTTGTTATTGTTGGTTGCTGAATTGAGATTTCGGGCTAGACATATAAACAGGGGAGATGCTGCCCGATTTTCGGCATGATATAAAATAGTTTGATTTGAAAACTTAGCACAAGTATACTACGATGAGTCTAACGATATTGTGAATCCTCTTAAATGTAGACTTGCGAGCTCGGACAAATAAGTGTAGATAATTGGAGGCTGAACAGGTATGTTAAGGCTCGTCCCTTTCTTTCAAAGGCATGATTCCTATGTTATGATTCCACATATGTTTCCATTCCCTTCCTTACTTCCAAAAGTTAGACGTTCATGATTCTTAAGAAGTTTCTTATGATACCAAAGATGAGATGTTTTCTAAGATGATTATGATGACGATGACTATTTCGTGTTTAAAGGTCCCAAGCTTATGATTTCAATGTGAATATGAGAATGTTGAGCTATTTCTTTATTTTGTCAATTTTATTCATTGATGATGACTCTATTTCTAAAGATTCCAAAGTGTATGAATTGACGCTTTATGAGATTTATGATCTTATTCTATGTTTTCCCTTGATGTTATTCTTCATTGATAGTCTCACCTCATAACGCTAGTTCCTTCAAGGTGAGACATGACGATCATGATTATTCCATAATACAATCGGAGGTTACCGACCTTACGTCACTCCGATAGAGTTACAGTTTTTATTTGAGCTCCTATGCATGCTCCATGATAAGTATATGATGATGATTACACCGTGCCTAGATGGCCGGGCAGCACCACTATGGTGGGCGGCTATGGATAATGATGGTAACACCGTGCCTATATGGCCGGGCAGCACCGCTAAGGCGGGCGGCTTATACACCGTGTCTATATGGCACGGGCAGCATCACTAGTGGGCGGCGTGAGATGATTATCCCGGACGCGGGCTAATGATGTTATTTGATTCAGACAGTTTATGTATGTATGTGTAATATGTTTAAAAGGTAAAGGTGAGCATGCATGATTCCGCCTTAAGAGGCAAGCAGTTACAGTTATACTTTCTTCTTATGTCTTCTATATTTCCTTATTATGTTATCATATATGCCTTACATACTCAGTACTCTATTTGTACTGACGTCCTTTCTTGTGGACGCTATGTTCATGCCCGCAGGTTCAGATAGCCAGCCGAGTGAGCCAGACCAGTAGGACCTTTTTCCAGTTCCAGCTAGCAAGCTCCATTTGGACCGGAGCAACATCCCTTTGGTATGCCTTTTGACATGTACATATATGGGTATGGCAGGGCCTTGTCTTGTCCTTTTTATAGTCTATATTCCATAGAGGTCTGTAGACAGTGTATATATAGTGGGGGTCGTCATGTGCTTTTAGTTGTCCCTTAATTTGTGAACAGTATATACAGTGATCAAGTTGGTCTGCGTTGTCATCCTTTACTAACTACTATTAGCTAACTAACTAACTAAATCCTTAATTGTACATTAATTAGTTAATTAATTCCTGTGGGACCCTACAATTCTAGTAATTTGTTTGGCCAAGCTTCTAGAAAGTCAAAATCATCTTTTAAGATTTGAGGTGTTTGGCCAAAATTCAAAAGTGCTTTTGAGCAACAGTAGAAGCAATTTTCCCGAAAAGTAGAAGTAGAAGCAGAAAATTAATTTTCATGACAAAATTATCTTTACCGATGTAGCGATCTGTTTGGTCATTATAGAAATTTTACTCTTTTACAGAAAATATCCTCCTTATAAATTCTCTACTAGGTCATTTGACTCGCGGGGACGAGTGATGGTGTTCCCTAGGCGATCGGGTGAGAGTTGGTTGGGAATGTTGGGTTGGATCGGATTTAGTGAGAATTCTATTTTTTCCTTCAGGTGCACCGCACCTGTGAACTGTGGGCCGTACCTACGTGCCCGTATCTGCGAAATTTTCAGAGTTAAGTAAGCTCGCATCTACAGAGTATTTTCTGCAGGTGCGGAGTTGCATCTGCGCAAATCACTGGGCAAACCAGATATTTATTCTCTCATTTCAGGATTGCACCTCATTTTCACCCACCTAAAATTCTAGAGCTCATTTTGGAGGAAATTTCAGAGGGTTCCATTGTTCCTTGGTGAGGGAAGTCCTAATCCATAGTTCATTACTCCCTAATCCTTCCTATTCCATTAGTTATTAATTCATGCTATGGGGTTAGTAGTTGGGGGTTTTAACCCTAACCTAGGGATTGAGAGTATATTGAATTTAGTGGCTAAATCTTGTTGGGTTTTGAGTGAGTTTTGATGCTTTAACTTGTTTTAAACCTTGGGTAAACTAATTCTAGCTCAAATTTACAAATTTAATCCAAATTTTAGATGATTTGACTTAGGGTTTTAGCACACTTGGGGATTTGGGGTAAATAATGATGTTAAGGCTCAATAGTGATTAGAAAAGGTTGATAATTAAGATTTGGAATAATTAGACTATGGGTAGGGTGAATTTTACCTAGAAGTTTTGATTTTGCCCTTGTGGGCCCGAGGTCACTTTTGGAGTGATGTTTGGGAGTTCTGCTTAGAAGTATGGCGTTATGGATGTCCTTAGATTCGTTCTCTAACGTAGAATACTTATTTGATTAGACCTTGCTCATTGGAGGCATTTCAAAAGGGAAAAAGCTCAAGATTGTTCGGCTTCGAGGTAGGTTACGACTTACTTTTGTTTAGACTCTGATTAGACAATCGTATGTAGATGGTAGTTACTGATGGGGAAAGCATGATAGTCCTTCGGGCATGGTGGTGGTGATAAATCCACTAGTTTGGCATAGATGTTGATTATTTGGCTTGCCACCAAGTTTGCTATTAACTTGTATTTGTTAAGAGATTGTGTTAGTGACATGATATCTCACTTGCTGTATAGAAAGGTATTGATGATCTGAGCCGTATTTGGCATTCATGATTTGTATATTTTGGTTCTATGATCTGTAATGTTGTTGAATTGATCTTCTAGCCTTGGCATATGATTTCTGATTCTGAGAAATTGCGGTGTTGTTGATTTGAATCGATGCATGGCATACATCTATTACTCCATATGTCAGTTGATATGACTGTGATTGAAATGATGATAAGTGAGAGCGTGTAGCGTCTGAGGTCTTTGCCAGTGAGCAAATGAGTACTCGTGGTCGGAGGTCATTTACCGGAGCGAGAGAGTGCTTGTGTCCGAGGTCATTTGCTGGAACGAGGGTACATAGACTTTGCGGGTGGCCCATTGGTCATGACTTTGAGGCATTGCCCTTAGCATGTGTGTACGGTACGGAGAGGAGGCCTGGGGGGCATTGAATTTCATTGCATTGCATCCCACGTCATTGCATGATACATTCTCTCATGGATTCTTGGTGGATGGCTTAATTGAGTTATTACTCGCTTGTAAGTTTTTTTTTTATTTAGAAACTTGACAGGCTTGAGGATCAGAGATCACACTTAGGCCTATGATCTATGAATATTGAGACTTATTGTGCCGTATATTGTTGTGAACTGTTATCCGAACATGCTCAGTGACTGTACTTGTTCGCTTATCTGCTCTACTTATTGATTTCTTCTTTTAATATGCGTGATCTAATCGTTGTCGGCCTATGATACCTACGAGTATTAGTATTGTGCTCATGATACTCTTGTTCAACTCCTTATGGAGTGCAGAGTTGATACAAGTTCATGTTCGAGACCTCGCGACTGATTCCGGGGCATTTATCTGAGATGTTTGGGTGAGCTATTAGACGGTCCTGTAGCCCAGAGTCTCTCCTTAAGCTTTCTGTTTATTTCTTATCCATAGACAGAAGTTGTATTCAGTATTGAGTCTGTACTTTATTTTCAAACTGTATATTTCATCTAGAAGCTCTTGTACAAGTTAAGACCAGGTTTTGGGAATTTTATTGATTAAAGTTTTTCTTCCGCACTTGTTTATGTTAATACGTTGTTGATTAGTGTTTTAGTGTATTCAATTTCCGCACATGTTTCTTAAAAGATGTAAACGACTTGGGGATAGTTAGGTGTCATCATGACCCGTGAATTGTGTCGTGACAACAAAAAATTTATATTACCAAACTATTTCCCGATTAATTTAACCCATATATATCTCAAATACTAATACAACTCTCTTCTCATCTTTCTCTGTTGCTTTTATTAAATTTACTGGTTTGGTGTACGCACTTTGTGTGTGACCAAAGTGCGTACCTCACTTGTCAACAAACATTAAGAAAAAAATTGACTTAGCTTTGAACTTCGTTGTTAATCCATCACTAAATTTCTTGTAGCTAACAGTATACAAATACTATTTTCAAAATATAGTTTTTAGTTATATAATAAAAGTTAAAGAAAAAGTGTAAAATTATGAAAAAGATGGGCATAACTTCCTTTAGATTGATTACCAAAAAGAAGGGAAAATGTCTAAAGTACACCCTAACCTTTGCCCAGATTTGCTGTAACACACTTAACCTTTACGGGGGTCCTATTACCTAGGGGTGGGCATAATTACCGAAAACCGAAAAACCGGACCGAACCGAATTAATTCGGTTTTTCGGTGTTCGGGTTTTCGGTTCGGGTTCGGTTTCTATTTTTAAAAATTTCGGAATTCGGTTCGGTGTTCGGGGTTTAGTATTCGGGTTTTCGGGTTTTCGGTTTAAACCGAAATATTATATATTAGCCCAAAAATCAAATAGCCCAAACCTACGCCCATTAAATGTAAGCCCAAAATAAATAAAATCCAAGCCCACTTTCATTATTTTGTATCAAATATCAATCATCGCATTTCTCATTTCAAAGATCAAAGTTCTAACCTAACCTAACGTATCCTATATTCCTATTCCTAATTTAATTTTCAGATCTTCACTCACTCCTTCATTGTCTCGTAGACCGAGCTTCAAACTTCGCAGCTTCACTTTTCGCCTTTCATGACTCCGGCGGCGCCGCTCTTCCAATCTCGGCGGCGGCTTCTCTTCCAATCTCGGCGGCGACTTCTCTTCCGGTTCGGCGGGGACGAAAGTAAGTATTTCTCTCTCTCCTCCTAATCTCTCCTCATCCGTTCCAACTGCTCCTATAATGGCACCTTAAAGTAGGAATTGTCAAATTTCAACCACCGGACAAAAGCCCATGATTGTCCTCCGGGTTTCCGGTCCATTTTTCGCAATGCAGACAAATCAAATTTCAAAAAATTGGATTTGTTAATATCCAAGAAACATAAGTGGATCATTGCACGAGGCTAAAGCAGCAGATATCCGGTTTTTATAAAGATTTGTATAAGAAACAAAAGCACCAAGATAATACGGACCGTACAGAAAATGGGACATGAGAACTAATATTAATTGATCGAACAATAGAGATGTGAAATGCAAAAGACTAATCTTATTGTATTAAAAAAATATCTCTCCAATTACCCAAATTTCGCAGATCCTATTTCCATATGAAAGGCTAAGTGAGAATATTATTCAAACTAATAGTGTTCTGATAACAATCCAAATGTTTCATTTAGTTTTATGAGGAAGGTGTACATATAATGATTCATAGAAACCACAACTTAATTATGTCCAGGTCTGCACACATTAATAAGAAGACCTTTTTTTTTTCTTTTCAGAATGGTATCATACAAAGAAGCATTTTGAGTTTGCAAAGATGCTTTCTAATGTACATTGATCCTCAATTAAGGCGTTACCGTCATATCGAATCATCGTACACAAGTGCTAACAGGCTTGCTGCTTGGCAGTTTAAGCCGTCGCTAAAAACTGTGTTTGATTGCTGAAAGCTTGAATTGAAAACACCGAATTGAAAAAATCGAAACCGAACCGAACCAAACTTAAAAAAACCGAAACCGAAAGAACCGAACCGAACTAGTTTGGTTCGGTGTTTGGTGTCCACTTTCAAAACACCGAAACCGAAATAGCCGAACCGAAGTAAGGGAAACCCGAACCGAAGAACCGAACGCCCACCCCTACTATTACCCCCCTGGATATATTTTTAAGGAATTTCTTTGGCATTTATCGAGTGAGCTAGATAACAATTCAAACACTTGCTGAACAAAATGCCAAAGAACAAAGGAGTCCAGTCATTTTCAGGTCATTTCATTCTTTGAACAAAACAAAAAATTAGAATTCTCTTCTACACTCTTAATTTTTTTCATGTGGAAAGTAGTTGATTCTCTTGGAATTTAACCTTGTGAATCACTATATTCTTTCACAATCGAGTCTTGACTTGTGTCGCGTTGGATTATGGTTTGATTTTTCCAGATAAATGCCAAAAAAATGCTTTAAGAATATATTCAGGAGGTACTAGGACCACCGTAAAGGTTAGGTGTGTTACAACACACCCGGACAAAGGTTGGGGTGTATTTTAGATATTTCCCTTCAAAAAGAACTCATTTTCTATGGATAGGGATATGTATAGATTGTACTCATTTTATGTCCCTTGACAGCATCCTTGATTAGAGAGGTTATATCCTCCTCCTTGTTTTTGAAAGCTAAATAGAAATCCTACTTTACCATAGAATGGAGGCTGTCCCATTCTTAGTAGGTGTTGGGGAGTTAACCTCCTTCTTATGTACATTTTTGTCCATCAATAAAAGGCATCCACTCTCAATAGAGTTGGATGATTGAAAAAAATATGAAAAAGATGATTGTCGATCCTATTTAACTAATCGGATAAAGGAAGAAACTCATTCCCTCAAATTTCCTGCTTTAGAAATTTAGATCTGAAGTTAGGCCCCAACTTCAGATCCATAATCCTAATTTTAGTTTCACCAAAAATAAATTCTTAATTACAATTATGATTTTATCCAACATGAAATGTACTTATTAATAGTAAAAACGTCAATCAACATTTCATGTTAGATATTCCTCTTTTATTATAGTAGTATAGATAAATTTCAAATAATACTATTTCAGATCATGTATTCTTAATTTAAGATCTATATACGTGCCTTGCACGTAACAATTAAGACATGAGAAGTGAAAGTTGAGAAAAAATAAATATCATGCTTTGGATATGAAAAATAAGACTACAAAGATTAGTAGTGTACAACAATAGACGGGACTAATTAATAGTAATCGCAAAATGAATATTGATAATTTCATGAAAGTTATGAGGATAATAAAGACACCAATTTTTTATCTAATCGATATCACGTATATTTTATAATCTGCACAAAGACAAGACTACACAAAGAAGTACATCAAAATAATTCATATACTTCGAATAAGTACCAATTCGACAATCTACATTCCATGAAGAATAAATTAACGCAATTAAACAAAAAAAAGAAAGAAGAAGATAGGATAAAAAGGAAAGTCACACCTTATGTTAGACAATGTAGCTTATCAAAGTTTGTGTGCTTATGTAGGTAGCTCTGAAATTCTTTTATAGATGAGCAAAGAGGTTTTAAGAATTTGATTCCCACTTGAACCTATTTTGCTTGATAATCAGTACTGCTTACAAAGGAGTCCATCACTAATTCAAATTAAAAACTAAGCCATGTGTGTTGAGTTTTAGGATTCTTTCACAGCTGTCACTACGTTAATTCAATCAAGAGTGTTATAACAACCATGTTAAAATTGAAAAAGCAATTTGATCTTTTAACTAATTCCATCGATGTCAGTATTTAGTTTACATGTGTGTCTATAATCAGTTCCTTTTTACATAAGGTCTTTGAAAAAGTAAGTCACGTTTAAATGGAATAATTGTTGCTGGATAAAATTGTATTCCCTTTGTTTGAATTTATGTGTGTTACTATTCGTTTTGGTCTGTTTAAAAACGAATGTCACTTTTTATATTTAGTAATTATTTAATTCCAATATCATATATTGCATGTTTAAGACCACAAGATTCAATGAATATCTTGATATATTATATTTATCTTTACTTTAAGATCATAAAATGTAAAAGTTTATTTTAGTTTCTTAAATTCCAAAACCATGGAGTATTTAGGGATTTAATTACCTACAATTTAGCACTTTGATGACAAAAGAGGCTAAGTCTCTATGAGAAGTTTTTGAAACCTTCTTCCAACTCAAATTGATTTCACATAGGATTCATGTTCCTTTTATTCACGTTGCACCTAGTGGAACCTGCAATAAGAATTCTGTCTCATAAGGTTCAAAGGTAAAAATTAGAGACAAAGTCTATAGCGAGTTTTGAAAGAGATGAAGATAACAAACATAAATAAAAAGGCGCACCAACCACTAAATAGGAGTTTGAATCAACGTTTGATACTTCAACAAGACTATATACAGGGTATATATGTTTGGATCATAAATGTAAAACATGTACAATATAAATAATGCAAGTAAAATAATATATTACACAACTTAACTTAGAGCACAACGTACTACGCTAGCTGGCTGATGCTCCCCTTATAACAGTAAGAAGTTCGAGAGCAGATATATATCTCGTGAAATCACAAATTACTTACTAAAACAAATTTATTTAAAAAGAGAATTTACACAACTTACTGTACAAAAGAATAAAAAAATCCACATAAGATCAAATTTTCACCTGAAATTCAATAAATAAACATATACCCCATCATCTAAAAACCGCTAAAATGGCTTGACGATTCTCCTCAACAACCTAAACAAAGCTAACAAGATAAGTTGTCGGCAAAGATTTAAAATAACTCTCGATTTTAACTGGAACCAAAATATACTCAGCAAGGACAAAGAATATAAAGCAAAGAAGAAAAAGAAACAAATCCTTATAATTCTTCTGTTGGTCGGAGCTAGCGATGATCATCCTAGATTTTAGGAGCCTTGGAGCTAGGCATGACTGATTTTTCCCAAACCAAAAACTTGCGAACACAATATAGGTGTACTGCATCTTCAAAATAAACTATAAGAGATGATTCAAACTGTTCTTGTCCATATGAGATTGATAATTTGATATGGCTTTGAAATTTCAACATAAGTAAAATACATGTATCTGAAGTAGCTAATCGCACGTATCCAAAGCATGAACACAATATAGCTGCTCGAAATAGAACTAATGGGTTAAAGTTTAATACGAAACAAAAGACTCCTAAACCTAAACCTAAAATTTATAACCAACAAATAATACTTCTGAATGTAGAAGGAGTCCAAGGTTTAGCCGTTTGGGCGTATTGATGGCTAACTAATTTAATCATAAATGAAAAGACTCCTAACCTAAAAGGATTTTAAAGTACTAATAATTTGTTTTTGTTTTTAAAAAAAAAAACATAATGACAAAAAGAAAATGATTAAATGACAATTTTGTCTATTACAGATGTTTTTAATGATGGGCAAAAAGTTGAATTAATATTTCTAATGACATTCGTGCTTTTAATATAACTAGTTTTTCGACACGTGCTTTGCACGTGTATGTCAAGTTATGAGTATATAATTTAATAAAATAATATTAATGTGAATCATAAATAAGCTGCAAAGAAAACCATTAGAAAATGTACGTTAACTCTATATTTGAAAGCAACATATATAATAGTCCTGTAAGCGTCACAAGCCATGACTAAAGCAATTGTATTATCATAAGCAAAGTGTTGCTTTGTGCGTAAAAAAATATATTCATCATTTATTTTGGAGATTTGTTTCTTTTGAATTGAAACAGAAGTCAAATAGTGATTCCATTACGGAGTAAAACCTTTATCGGAGGATCTAGGATTTAAATAATTATGCGCTTTGAGTTTTAAATTAATATTTTGTACATATTAAATGAACTTTTTAATACAAATACTGGGTTTGACTCTAAGCTACTGAACTCGTACCTTCTATTTTACCTCTGCTTCGGAAACCTCTCCATAAACAGTATCTTCACTAAAGGATCCAAGCTTCTTTTAAAGAAACAATGTCATCTCATGTCAAAAGGATCCATCAACCATGTACTTACTAAATATAAATATTCTACCGAAGTGTAATCTTTTTCAATATTTTTTATAGTATCTACTAAATTGTTTTTTGGGCTATATTGTAATATAAGACAAATACCAAACTTAATTTGTACTTATTTTTCAACACAAAGCTTTCGGGTTCTAAATAATTGCAGAGACTATAATCGACTCCCATATTCTTATGTGTCAACATATAAATTTCAATTTATTATTTTGCACGCAGAAGAGTATAAGAAGATAATTTAATATTAATGTATAATTCACAAGGAACATGCCTATGTTATCATGAAGAAAAACATATAAAATACCTCTGTCCTCACCTTGTTTTGTTGCAAAGTATATGATACCTGTCGGGCACAGGGCGGAGCCCGAGGGGTGCAGGGGGTCTATTGAACTCCCTTCATGAAAAATTATATTATGTAGATAGGGTACAAATAATCTCTTTGACCAAAATAAGCTCTTATTTCAGCCAATTCACTAAAATAATATATTTTTTTGAAAATTTACAGAACTAGAATAAACGTATTTCACAGTAATGTATTAGACATTATTTTATTCAAAAAATTCAACAGACAAAAAAGTTAAAAATTAACGATGTTAAAGGGTAATTCATTATTGTAAGTAACGTTTTATGGTTAATACGTTATTGTGAGTAACGACTCTAAAGAATACAAAATCTGACATTGATTGATCTTAAAGTCGTAACTCAGAGTTACAACTTCAGGCTAAAACGTAACTGACAGTAACGTTTCTAGAGAATCCAGGCACGAGCAGTTAAATCCTGCAAAGAATTCTTCAAATTACGAACTCTTCTGATTGATGTAATTATAAAACTTTACCGACAATATTGATTACCCTTAAAAAAAAGTATCGATTAGCCTTACAAAAAGATACTGATTAGCCTTAAAAAATTGATTAGGATTAAAAAAAAAAAATTGATTAGCCTTATAAAAAAAAGTATTGATTAGCTAAGTAAAGTAGCAGTTTTTCAATTTCAAAACAACACCAGCAGTGGGAAATTATATGAGCAGAAGTTGGTTAATTCTCCCTTTCAACATTTTCTTATACATTTTAAAGTGCAAGATGGTTAAGACCCAAAAGAAATTAAAGATACAATGTCTTAAGTTTACAACAATAACTACTAGTAATTAATGCTTATATATCACAGTTTTTTCATATATGAAAATTAAGAAGCAACCATCTTTCATATCTACTGCTTAATGAAAACTACTCCATCTTCTAGAAGCAAAACAACAGCTAAATTTGGTCTCTTAATTCACTTCGCTGGAACTAAATTTGTATAATGCAAAACGGTAGCTAAGAATGGTTTCCATCAAGTTGTAGACTAAGAGACCTTAGTGAATCATATATACTCCATAAAATAAAGCATTCAAATTAGCTAGGATAAAATAAAGAACTCAAATCAGTGGAACATTGAAACCATTAATTAACCATAAAACGTTACTTACAGTAACGTATTAACCATAAAACGTTACTCACAATAACGAATTATCCTTTAACACTGTTAACCTTTAACTTTTTTGCCTGTTGAATTTTTTGAATAAAATAATGCATAATATGTTACTGCGAAATTACGTTTATTCTACTTCTGTAAATTTTCAAAAGAATATATTATTTTGGTGAATTGGCTGAAATAATGGCTTACTTTGGTAAAAAATTCAATAATTTCTTTTGCATATATATAAGTTACTAAATGCCCTTGACATAAGTTGTTTTTTTTTTTAATCTCCTTACTTAAATTCCTGGCTTCACCATTATTGGTGCACAATCCCTTGATGGCTATAATAATTTGGATTACAATTTTAATTGTTATATAAATTCTCACACACTTTTCTTGCTCTAGTGGCTGGTGGGGTGAGACTAAACTAAATTCATCATAATTTATTCTTCTAACTATATCTTTTAGAAAGTAAAGATTAAAGAATAAGTATGTGCCATATTAAACTGTCAAAGTGTATGAGTGGGTTGGAATATACATGGAAACAAAACGTACAAGATCAATCTGACAAGCAACTTTTGGGTAAAAGGATGAAGACAAACCCGTTAATCTTGAATCGGCAGCATTCGAAGCAATTAATTGAACTTGGGAAAGAAGTTTGGTTTTGTTCTCTGAAGCGACACATCCGTTTCTTGGCGCCAGGAATTTTTCTTTAAACAAAATTACTTACATAGGTTATTAAGAAGGGTAATTTCGTAATTTAACTTTCAAGTTGGTGAGTTCATGCTTTTAATATAATATAGATAGATATAGATAGATGGATATTGATTAAACATCATAATAGTACTCCCTCTGTCCCAATTTATATGATATAGTTTGACTAGGCACAAAGTTTAAGAAAAAAAGGAAGACGTTTGAAACTTTTGATCTAAAACTAATCATAGATATTTGTGTGGTTGTAAATCATTTCATTAAGGGTAAAAAGGGAAGTTTTAATTTAAATTATTTCTAAATCTATATTATATTAAAAGCATAGACTCCCTAATTTAAAAGTTAAATACCCTTTTAATTAACCTAAATAATCTACTAATTTTTTTAAACAAAATATTTCATATGAATAGTCACAACAATTCCAACCATCGTGTTGCTTCAGTCACAACCATTCACTCCTTATAATTTTTTAAATTCTCCAGACCTCTTTCCCTCACAACTTTGTGTTTTATAATGAAAGAGCTTAGGGCAATTATTAGAGATCATTTAGAATATCCATAAATGAATATCCATAAATGCATCATCCGCACAATGTCGACCTCATCTACAAGGTACCAAGATTAAATGAGTTTTGATGCGTATCTTTTTGTGCAAGACTTATGCTTTTGTACTATGGTCCTATGAACCTATCTTAATCTATTTATTAGGAGTAAAATTTAATTAATCTCATTTTGATATCATAAAAAGGATAAAACTAGATATAACCTGTCATGGCTTTAGATATTTATATATGTTCCAGGTTTCTGAATCCTCCTTATTCTAATCAGTAATGGCACCAAAGAGGAAGAAGTGGCAGTTTGGAAGAGATGGCGACATCTATTAGGGCAGTGGAGGAAATCTTAGAACTGTGAATTCAAGAACAACACACTTCTTGAAAAAGTCAGAGTAAATTTCTCAAATGGTCACTCAAGTTAAGTAAATTATGGTGCAAAGTCACTCCGCTTTATTTTGTATTAATAATGTCACTTAAGTTGTATATTATTTCGTAAAATCACATTGCCGGGATGTGAACTAAAATTTGCCCGAAATCCCTTTTGGCATTTTAAATTCTAATTTATTATTTATATTATTGTGTATAAAAGCATATATTGTATTTGAAATAAACAAAAATGTAAAAGCTATCCCTTATGTTATAAAACTTCATTTCGAACTAATTATGTGCCTAATGACGTGATTTAAGTAATCCTGATATGTCTGTAAAGGCTCCGGTTATTTTGACATTCCTTAAAGCCCATATTTATTTTATGGTGAATATGAGAAAAGAACTTATAAATAATGAAGAGTGTTATGAATATGGTTGTCCATTAAGTTATCATAAATAACTTAGCCATTAAGTTTCTTTTGGCCACCACGTGGCTTGGCCACTAAACGTGGAGCCTTTTCTAGATTGGCTTTGCCACCAATCTGATTGTTTCCCTTCTATAAATAGAAGGCTTATTTATAGATTTGGTGTGAGCTAAAAAAAGGAAGTAATACAACCTTACCTCTCTTTATTATTTCTTCCGCGTACTTACTTTATAGTTTTTATTTTATAACACGTTATCAGCACGAGACTCTGTTATCTCAAGCAAATACTTTAAAAGCCTCGAAGGTATTGATTTTTTTTCTCCTTTACTAATGGCAAATCTTACTAAACGTGAATTTTTAGCCTTAGATATATCTGGCAATAGCTATATGTCTTGGATTCTTGATGCCGAGATTCACTTAATGCGATGGGTCGCGGACACCATCAAAGATAAAAATACGGCATCAAACCAAGACCGTGTCAAGGCAATGATATTCCTCCGCCATCATCTTGATGAGAATTTGAAAATGGAATATCTCACGGTTAAAGATCCTCTTCTGTTGTGGAATGATGCGAGAGATAGATATGATCACTTTGAAGATGGTCATACTTCCACAAGCACGTTATGATTGGCTATTTAAGGTATGCAAGATTTTAAATCATTAAGGCATATAATTCTGCAATGTTTAAAATTATTTCTCAGTTGAAATTATGTGGTGAAAATATCACTGATCATGATATGCTGGAGAAAACATTCTCCACTTTTCCCGCCTCGAGTATGCTCCTGCAGCAGCAGTACCGAGAAATGAAGTTCAAGAAATATTGTGAACTCATTGCACATCTTTTAATTGCTGAACAACATAACGAATTATTAATGAAAAATCATGAAAGCCGACCCACTGGTACTGCCCCATTCCCTGAAGTGATTGAGGCAAATTTTCGCCATTCTAGGCGTGGAAGTGGTCGTGGCTCCAGTCGTGGTCATGGTCGTGGTCGAGGAAGGAATTTTAATCATGATTCTCGTCTTGCACCAAATAATACCCTTCACCACCAGCAGTGTAAAAGGAAGGATGAAAAGCATGAAAATGTGAGAAAAAAAAAATTCGAGAAAATAAATGCTTCCGATGTGGAGGAAAGGGCAGCCTTTGGTCACGTACATACGTACGCCAAAGCACCTAGTTGAGCGTATCGGGCCTCCCTCAAAAGGCCGAAAAGAATTCCGAAGCAAATTTCATTTATGAAGATAATGTTGAACTCGTACATCTAGATGTGGCCGATTTCTTTGAACGACTTTGAAGGAAAAATAGATCATCTGATCGGCGATGGATCTGTAATTACTTAGATATTTCATAAATGTCGTTTATATTAGCTAATATGGTTATGTTTTCATAGTTATGTAAATAGAGTGTGTGTAATACTTTGTTTAATAGTAATGTATGTTATAAAGCGTATGTAATGCTTTGTCTAATCATAATATCTACTTCGATGTTTACTTTGTCTATTCTTTCATTTTGAAGAATATATGGAAAATCCTCGAACATTATTTGGATCAATGACCGGTCATGAAGATATTTGTGTGATTGATAGTGGAACAACGCATGCTATATTCAAAGATGAGAAACATTTTTCTCACTTGCGTAGAAAAAGGGGAAATATTAATACAATTTACGGCAATTGAAATTAATTGAAGGCTCACGGAAGAGCTACTATATTTCTACCTAAGGGGACGAAACTTATTATAGAAGATGCATTATTCTCTTCTAGATCCCCAAGAAACTTGTTGAGTTTCAAAGATATCCGCCGTAATGGGTATCACGTCGAGACATTAAGTGTAACAAATGATGAATATCTTATTATTACAAAGAATGTCTCGACCGGAAAATATGTTTTGGAGAAATTACCAACTTTGTCTTACGCTTGTACTATGCGTAAAATTAGTACAATTGAAACGCACTCAATAGTAAACCGAAGTTTAACGATTCGGGGAACTTTATGCTTTGGCATGACCGGATGGGTCATCTGGATCGATAATGATGAGACGAATTATTGAAAATTCAAATGGGCATCCACTTAAGACACGAAGATTCTTGAAAGCGGTGAATTTTCATGTGTCGCTGTCATCGGGGCAAATTGATAACCAGGCTATCACCAATGAAAGTTGACGTTGAATCTCACTGCTTTTCTAGAGCGTATACATGGGGATATATGTGGACCTATTCACCCATCTTGTGGGTCATTCGGATATTTTATGGTTCTAATAGATGCGTCTTGAGGTGGTCTCATGTATGCCTCGTCATATCGTCTCGACCTGGCGTTTGCGAAGTTATTGGCACAAATAATACGCTTAAGGGCACAATTCCTGCATTACCCTATTAAGGCTATACGTCTTGATAATCTTTGGAGAATTTACATCCCAAGCTTTTGATGATTATTGTTTATCGGTTGGGATAAAAGTTGAACATCCCGTAGCTCATGTTCATACCCAAAATGGCCTTCTTGAG
The DNA here is from genome assembly GCF_029784015.1 of Lycium ferocissimum. Lineage (NCBI taxonomy): Eukaryota > Viridiplantae > Streptophyta > Magnoliopsida > Solanales > Solanaceae > Lycium > Lycium ferocissimum. Next base: position 40,081,407 of record NC_081346.1, read on the forward strand.
TCATTTATTAAGCGTTTGCAATTGATAGTAAGACCATTACTTATGAAAACACGGTTGCCTACCACCGTTTGGGGTCACGCTATCTTACGTGCAAAGATCCCTTATTCGCCTCGGACCGATTTGTCATTATAATAAATACTCCCATCACAATTAGTATTTGGTCATGAACCAAATATTGTACATCTCCGAATCTTTGGTTGTCTGTGTATGTGCCGAAACCACCACCACAACGCACTAAGATGGCCCCCAAAGAAGGTTAGGAATATATGTTGGGTTTGAATCACCCTCTATTATTCGCTACCTTGAACCATTAACGGGAGATTTATTCATCGCACGATTTGCAGATTGTCGATTTGATGAAACAAATTTCCAACAATTAGGGAGAGAGAAAAGAAGAAACCAAAAGTGGAAAGTTTCATCACTATCTGATTTTGATCCATGTGCCCCTATATGTGAGCAGGAGATCCAGAAGATCATCCACTTGCAGAAAATAGCAAATCAAATGCCAGACAGTTCTTCGATTTGAAAAGAATAACTAAGTCGCATATCCTGAGAGAATGTGCCTATTCGAATTGACGTTCCAAAGCGGACAATATACTAGTGTCATAGCCTCTGAATCTCATCCACGCACGAAGCGTGGTAGGCCATTGGGCTCCAAGGATAAAAATCCTAGAAAAAGAAATACAAACAATGATCGAATGACATTATGAAAGGATCTCATGAAGAGGTTCAAGATCCGATTAATCGATATTCTGAAGAAATCAAAGCAACCCGAGACTCCGGTGAGTAAAGAACTATCATTAAGTTTTCACTTTGGTGATGAGGTCAATTTGAATCATTCGAAAATTGTGGTGAATAGTGTTTTTGCATATAATGTTGCACTAAATATTATGAAAGGCGGTGAGGATCGGGAACCTCAATCCGTCGAAGAATGTCGACGAAGATATGATTGGTGAACATGGCGAAGCAATTCAATCGCATTGAATTCACTTGCTAAACGTGAGGTTTTTGGACTGTGGTCAAACGCCTAATGGTGTAAAACCGATTGGCCACAAATGGGTCTTTGTACGGAAAAGAAATGAGAGAAATGAAATTGTACGATACAAAGCACGCCTTGTTGCACAAGGATTCTCTCAAAGACCCAACATTGACTATGAAGAAACGTATTCACCAGTTATGGATGCTATAACATTTCGATACCTTATCGGTTTATTTCGTATATGAAACCTTGAAATACATCGATGGATGTGGTTACGGCTTATCTTTATGGCTCACTTGATAATGAAATTTATATGAAAATCCTGTAGGATATAAAATGCGAAGCATTTGGTTTAAAGTCTCGGGAAATGTATTCAATCGGATTACAAAGATCATTATATGGTTTAAAACAATCGGTGGCGCGTGGTATAATCGCTTAAGTGAGTACTTGATAAATGAAGGATATACAAATGATGCCATTTGTCCATGTGTTTTTATTAAGAAAACAAAATCGGGGTTCATTATACTTCTTTGTTTATGTTGATGACATAAATCTCATTGGAACTCGAGAAGAGCTCAAAAGGCGATTGAATATTTGAAGGAAGAATTTGAGATGAAAGATCTCGGAAAGACAAAACTACTGTCTTGGTACGCAAATTGAACATTTCACAAAAGGGATCTTTATCCATCAATCACTTGATATAGAGAAAGTTTTAAAACGGTTTTACATGGACAATGCGCATCCTTTAAGTACTCCTATGGTTGTTCGCTCACTTGAAGTGAGCAAAGATCCATTCCGATCTCAGGAAGAAAACAAAGAGCTACTTGGGCCTGAAGTACCATATCTTAGTGCAATAGGTGCACTTATGTATCTTGCTAATGCTACAAGACCTGACATAGCATTTTTCATTAATTTACTAGCAAGATATAGCTCTTCTCCTACACGGAGGCATTGGAACGAGATTAAGCATATATTGCGATATCTGAAGGGAACTAGCGATATGGGTATGTTTTATACTAACAAAGGTAGTACAGATCTTGTTGGTTATGCAGATGCAGGTTATTTATCGATCCACAAAGCTCGATCTCAAACGGCTATCATGTTTACATACGGAGAATCTTTGCTATATCATGGCGATCGACAAAGCGAGTCCATTGTTGCTACTTCTTCAAATCATCTTTGAGATAATCGCTATTCATGAAGCAAGTAGAGAATGTGTGTGGTTGAGATCAGTGATACATTTCATCAGAGAAAGATGTGGCTTGAAGTGTGATACAAAAATACCCACAGTATTATATGAAGACAATGCTGCATGCATAACTCAACTAAAAGGGGGCTTAAAAAGGAGATAGAACGAAGCACATTTCACCAAAGTTATTGTTCACACATGATCTTGAGAAAAATGGTGATATTGATGTACAACAAATCCGTTCAAGTGACAATCCTTGCATTTGTTCCAAAGCTTTGCCAACTTCAACTCTTGAGAAGATGATATTCAAGATTGGAATGCGAAGACTCCAACATCCGAATCGTGGTCTTGATCGGGGAGTAGAATACGCGTTGCACTCTTTTTCCTATGCCAAGGTTTTGTCCCATTGGGTTTTCTTGGCAAGGTTTTTAATGAGGTAGCCCTCAAAGCGTATTACTAGATATGTGTACTCTTTTTCCTTCATTAAGGCTTTTTCCCATAGGGTTTTTCCTAATAAGGTTTTAATGAGGCACATCATCTAATTAATGGACATCCAAGGAGGAGTGTTATGAATATGGTTTTCCATTAAGTTATCATAAATAACTTAGCCATTAAGTTTCTTTTGGCCACCACGTGGCTTGGCCACTAAACGTGGAGCCTTTTCTAGATTGGCTTTGCCACCAATCTGATTGTTTCCCTTCTATAAATAGAAGGCTTATTTATAGATTTGGTGTGAGCTAAAAAAAGGAAGTAATACAACCTTACCTCTCTTTATTATTTCTTCCGCGTACTTACTTTATAGTTTTTATTTTATAACAAAGAGTAACATGTTCGACCTTTCACTATATCTAAGTTTGACCTTACATTATCATTTTATAGAAAGAATTTGAAGAATATAAGCTGTTGCTTCGTCAATTGAAACTAAGCAATATCTATTGCCCCGATTTATTTGTTTGCAACTGAAATGAAAAATAAATGTAACTCATGATCAGTTTGGCCGGACGAATGAGTTAAAGGGTTAAAACCCATTAAGAACGTGGGAGGCTTTGGTATTACATATGAAACTATTTTTTTTACTAATTAGTAAAGAAGTAGTTTAAAATGCCAACAAGGATTTTCGGCGAATCTTAGTTCATAATGTGGCAATAGTGATATCTTAAGATATAATACAAAAGTTGAGGGACTTTATTGATACAAACCAAAGCAAAGTGGTTTTATTCCATAAGTGTGTGACTTAATTGTGTTCATCGGTCAATATTTGGTTAAAATTTAAATATATCAATATATGAAGTTAAAGTTGGAGTTAAAAAAAATGTCGAAATCGTGCTTCATATAAGTTTCACTTGAAAAAAAAAAAAAGGCTGAACTTTTATGAGAAACATTACTTCATTTGAGACACTCACAAACAAAATTTTCAGCTACATATTTTCTATTTAAGAATGAAGTTAAATAATTGACAAAATTATAAAACAAACATTAATTGGTCCGCAAATAATATGTGTCCAAATTAAATATCGTTATAACTCGAACAATAATTCGTAAAACATACATACGATTACATTTTATATTTTGGAATACAAACTTTATATAATAATGATATGAGCTAAACGTGCAACACACGTTGAGAGAGAGACTAGTATAAAAAAAAAGTATCATTCTTTTTGGGACAGACTAAAAGAAAAGTGTATCACATAAATTGGGATAGAGGGAGTAGCTATTTTTATTTTATGTTTCATATTTTATCTAAGGCCACGTTTGGACATGACCTGAAATCAGTGATTTGAAGTTGAAGTTTTGTTTGGACATTTAATTTGAATTTCTTAAGTTGTAATTTTTTCTCAAATATCCCACAAGTTGAGAAAACTATCAAACCTTCCCTAGAAAACTATCAAAACTTCCCTAACTCTTATACAATCTTACAAAATGAGCAAACAATAGTTAATAACAAAGTTAATACGCCACAAAAGGCCTTTTTAAGAAATACGACATCTATTGGTTGAACTTTAGTTTAATAAAAAGGAAAATTGAACATGAGCTGTAGTGTAACTACTCTTTAATATAATCCTCCCACATGGTGCGGAAAATCTCTTCATGTCAAGCATGCATTTCCGATCAAATGACTGAGAAGACGAACCAACATTGTTACTTTGAGTCAAGTTTTACATTTACAAAATATATCTACCAACTTATGAATTTTTTTTTTTTTTTTTTTATAATTTTACATTTAAGAAAATTTGAAATCATGATTTAGAATCCCAAATCCTACTTTTTTGGAGAATTTGGGATTTGAAATTGAAGTTAAAATTATGTGCAAATTTTATCAATAAACGCTGACTTGAAATCAAAATATGAAATCATGATTTCAAATCGCATGGCCAAACGCCCACTAACTAAAGATAAAAAGTTAAATAAAGTAACTTCTTTCCCTATGTATATAATATTAGTCCCAAATTCAACATTAACACTCTTTTTTCCCCCAATGATTTGACACTTTAAAGTAATTTTTGATAAGATTGACTAAACACAATTTATTTTTAAAAATCACCTCTCAAATGAACTTATCAAACACAAGTTGTTTTTTTCCAAAAGTACTTTTATAAAAAGCTATTCTAACAAAAATACATCTCAAAATAAGTAGTTTTCAAAAGCTTAGACAAACGAGATATACGTCTAAAAGCTAGCATTTGCATTTTTAATTGATTTTGAGAAGGAAATAGAGCGAAAATTATTTCTCATACTGTTTATATCCGATTGCACGTCTCTGAAAACCGAGTTCAATTTGCATCTCAAGAACATACATTGGCAATACACTATGTTTATTAAAATTGGTACTCCCTCTGTCTCAATTTATTTGATATATATTTTTTTTAGTCTGTTTAAAAAAGAATGATACATTTCTATAGTTAGAAATAGTCTATCTTAAAATTTTTCTTTTACCCTTAATGAAATGATTTATAACCTCACAAATATTTATAACTTGTTTTAGATTACATATTTTAAAAGCCTTCTTTTCTTTTTAAAATTAATGCATAGTTAAATTATATCACATAAATTAGGATTAAGGGAATAACAAAATTATTGTTTGAGGACCACAACATGATGAAAGCTGCAAGGACAGAGAAACAGTTTGTTGCAAGTTTGACAAATCTTTTTCCCCTGTGAAATGTCTGTGAAAGCAATGGGACAAGGGGAATTTGCAGTTTATATGAAATCCAATGTTTCCTGACTCAAAAGTCAAAACTATTGGGACCACCCTGTGGAGGAGAGGATGGGGCGTGGGGTGGCGGGGCCGGGGGGTTGGGGAACACTTTAGATTTAAATAATGTCATTCCACACTGTTTTGTTAAAAAATTTACTCCGTTGTTGAATACATGTATACAAGTACAAAAACTTTTTTGAGAAATAATCTGCATATTTATAAGAGGATATGTCCAAATTTGTTCATATATTATCAAATTGCTCATGAATTTTGAACCCGTTAAACTTTTTGATCTATTTATACACGTTTCATTAGCAAATCATCTCGTAACTCTTATAATTGACAAGATGGCATGTGTCCAAATCCTTAGAAAAAAAAGAGTCTTATATACTCCTTAACTTTTGATTATAATTTAAATTATCTTCAAATTAGAGCTTTATTAGCTAATCAAGGGCAAAAATGAGATTCTTTCCTAATGAAGGAGGTACTACTATATGTTAGACCGAGAGCTTAACGGAGGGTAACATTACTCAATGTTGAATAGTACATGCACACATTTGTTTCCTATTTATAATAAGCCGGTATTGTATAAATAAATTAAAAAAAAACTAAAAATTCATTTCCGATAAAAAGTAATTTCCATACCTATATCATTGTACAAGTAGAATTGTAATAATAGGTCAACATTAGTTGTGTGTATGACCACGCATTACCCTGAGACGGCTGACCCATTCAGGCACTGCACTGCGCTATGACGGCAACATAGTGAACTCTCGTGAAGTCATTCTGTAACTGTGACCCAAACCCATGAATATCTTTTATGTTTCGACAGACCGTAGACCACTTTGCTACTTCAACTGGTCCCCCCACATGCCCTTCTGGGAGTACATTGTTAGACACAGGGGGTATAAGATTCAAATTTTATTAGTTCAATTTTTTAGATTTTTAGTATTGAGCGCATTTACTTTTTAAAGTTATGAGTACATATCTATTATTTGCTGAAATTTTCGTAAATTTTTACTCATAAATTTATGCGCTGTGTCGAAAGTATTAGGGTCATCTATTGATACTCTATACTAGACAGGACATGACGCATCTTCAGCTTACCGAGGACATAATCTTAGATAGGGGGTATGAGAGTCGCGAATTAGACTAGACGGTTAGTTGATAGTTGGCTGTTGATTCGCTCTTCTGTGGGTTACAGGGTTAGGCTTGTTGGTAGTTTGGAGCACCGTACGTATCTGCTTCTCCTTTTATACAAGTATGTATTAATTAAGTATTATTCTCGTAGCCTCTTGCATGTTCTTCGTTTTTGTTACTATTTGTTGTTTCATGCACTTCAGTTATCATATCATTTAGCCATTGTCATTGTTTCTTTCATGCTACGTGATGCTTTCCTTACTATTTGCCATGACTTCTTTACTTTCATATTTTCTTTTTTCAAATTGATTTTCAAAGCTCTCTTTGAGCTGAGGGTTTACCGTAAACAACTTCTCTATCTTCACAAGGTAGGGATAAGATCTACATACACACTATTCTTTTTAAACCCCACTTGTGAGACTACATTGGGTGTGCTATTGTTGTCGTCGTCGTTACTAGTACACTTGTAGCCTCTAAATGTTAGGTCATCATCTACTATTCTCATGTTAAAGAATAGATGTGAAGACACCGTGCAATGGAGGAGCTGTGCTGCTAGCTTATTAAAACATGCAAAATTCACTAAAGTATGGAAAAAAATTTAGTGGTACTCAAAAGACAAGGAGTCATAATTGGTCAAAACAACCAGTTTTGATGAGAATATTCAAATACATCAATTTTGATGATTAATTAGACGATTGAGATATCATAATGTTCTTTGGGATTAATTTCCAACACATAACACTATTCTTGGACTTTTAGCTAAGTCTCAAGTTATACTTCCAGTTGACAGTTAGATAAATATAATTAGCATATTTTGCATTTTCCTTAGTGCAGCAAGGAGAAACATGCAAAAAAAAAAAAAAAAAACACACACACACTGAGAATATGTTTCCATGAATATAATGTTGACCCGTTTTGTCAAATTTTTGAGTTATATTCATGTATGGTCAACATTATTTTTTGTGAGTCGCTTCATGTAAAAACTAAAACAACATTATGACCCATTTTATATTGACACATTTTCAGCAAGCCCATATAAACATGACTATAGCATGTTGCAATACTACCTATAAAGTGATCTCCCAAGTTTTGTGCAATAGAATGAAACCAGTTCTACCAACTATAATATTAGCTAATCAGAGTTCATTTGTGGAGGGAAGAACTATAGTGCAGAATACACTAATATGCCAAGACCTGGCAAGACTGTAGAAGAGGAAGCATACAACACAAAGTTGCCTACTTAAGATTGATCTTAAGAAGGCATATGATTCAGTGGAGTGGGCATTTGTGAAGGAAATGATGGAAACACTAGACTTTCCGGAGACAACTACCGGATGGGTTATGCAATGTGTAACAACAACACAGTATAAAATTGCATTGAATGGTGGTGTGCATGGGAGTATCAAGGGAAGAAGAGGACTTAGGCAAGGGGATCCAATATGCGCTCTTTGTAATCTGCATGGAGTACCTAACAAGAGTGTTAAATAGAGTTGGGGATTTGCCTGAGTTTGAGTATCACACTACGTGCAAGGGCCTCAAGTTAAATCATCTCTGCTTTGCTGATGATATAGTACTCTTCTGCAAAGGGAACTACCAAACAGTAATGTTGCTCCTTAGAGGTTTACAAACATTTTCAAACACATCCGGTTTACAAGCAAATGCTGGAAAATCAAACATATTTAATGCAAACATGGAGAAATAATGCTTGGATGATATATGCATTGTTACAGGGTATCAAAAAGGTTCATCACCTTTCAGATACTCGGGAGTCCCAATTTCAGCTAAGAGAATTAATGCAGTTGATTGTGAAATGTTGAGAGATAAAATGGGGGCAAGAGTAAGGGCCTGGAGTTCTAGGAATCTATCTTATGCAGGCAGAGCTCAATTAATAAACTCAATTCTGCTGCATGTGGATGCATATTGGTCCTCTATATTCATCCTACCAAAGGAAGTAATGAAGAGAATTATTGCAATCTGTAGGAATTTTCTATGGGATGGACAGGAGGTATCTAAAAATCTCCTTTAGTGGCTTAGGATTTGGTATGCAGGCCCAAGAAAATGAGGGGGGGGGGGGGGGGGGACTAGTGGATAATGGATAGTGTAATATGGAATGAAGCAGCTGTAGCAAAGTATATATGGAATGTGGCACAAAAAATAGATAATTTGTGGGTGAAATGGATGAATCATCTGTACTTAAAAGACCAGGATTGGTTGCAGTATTCTCCTCCAACTGATTGCTATTAGTACTGGAGAAAAATCTGCACTATAAAAGAAAGATATTGTCACAGCCTAACTCGTACGTCGAGCGGGCACCCACACTAACCCTCCTGGTGGGCGAACCCTCCCCTTAATCAACATTCAAATGAACTTGCGGAAGAAAATAGAAATATCAAGCAGTATCAATATCATGTAAAAGTATGTAAGTGCAGAAGTACAACAACTACCCGAGGAATCTGGTCAAGTCGCAGTACAAGAGCTACTAAGTAATATCTGAATAATAATGATACAACAATATCTGAATAATACTGTCTGATAACGAGGGACAGCTATCTAAAAGAGAAGAGTCTTCCAGGTAGCAGATCAGAAACATAGCTGCCCCTGGAAACTCGGTTAGCATAGCCTCAGGGAAAACACTCTCGAGGACCTGAAGGGGAACCTGTAGCAAACTCTGTACCCAGAAAAGAGTGCAGCAAGGTAGCATCAGCACAAACACTATGTACTGCTAGGTATCATAGGCCGACAACAATTGGTTCATATATATGAAGAAAGAAATCAACAAGTAGGCAAATAAGCAAACAAGGACAGTCACTAAGCATATTCAAGTAAGACTCACAGAATAGGAACCACAATAGATCTCAATAGTCTACAGTCATAACCTAGGCGAAAGTCTCTAATCCTTGAATCCATAAAGTTTTTAATTAAGTAATTAGCAAACACACAACAACTCACATGAATCATCAACCAAGGAATTAATGTGAAAACGTACCATGCAATGATAATAATGCAATGCAATGCACTGGCCAAATACCTCAAACCTGCACACACATGCTCCAGACGGAATCTCGACGTCTCGACAGTCATGACCCATGGGGGACCCATGGCGTCCATGTACCACTCACTCCGGAACGGACCTCGGACACGAGCCATATACCATCCGCCCTGGAACGGGCCTCGGACATAGATTCATAACATACTTTCCTCAAAAAGTGCCACACTTTCTTTCATAGTTGCCATAAGTCTTTTATCAATCCTTTCCGAACCACTTTCATCATGTATGAATGTATGAATGCAGAAATGAGAAATCAGTGCAATCAATGCAAATAAATATGCTATGAAGATCATATGCACCATAAGTTGTATCAAATCTTACATAATATCGTTACCATCAAGAATCATAATCAAGATCTCATTCGTGCTTTATCATAAGTACACCTCACAAGTAAGTCTGTAATGACCCGTTAGGTCGTTATGTGTCTTTTGACCATTTTACCCCCATTGACCAATTCTCGAGACTATAAAGCAGTTCTAGTGGAAACTGAAAGATTTAGAATCCTTAAGTGAAAATATTTGACCAATAGTTGACTTTTGGGTAAACGAACATTTTTTGAATTTTTGTCAATTCCATGAGGTCCGAAGAGTCGATTATGACTTGGTGGGGTGGATGGTTCGGTTCCCGAGGCCTTTGGTTGCATTTTGGGTACTTGGTTGGAAATTTTATTTTATCCGTTTGGGGGTTGACTTGGTAAATTAGACCTCTGTTGGGAATTTCGAGGCCACGGGTGAGTTCGTACCTCATTTTTATGTGTGTGTGCATATCTGGTTTGTGTATGGGAGGCCTCAAATTTATGTCGGAATTTCGGGAAAGACTTGTGAAAAAATAGATTTTTGCTGGCTCTGGTGTGACCGTCACGGTGGGCTTAGTGCCACCATAGCGGTACCGCCATGGCAGGGTGTTGACCGCCATAGCGGTGGCATGGACTTTCTTAATTCTGCCATGGTAGATGGTCTGACCGCCATAGCGGCAGTCTTGGCCTCCACACTGTTACATCTCGGGGATTTCAGACTTGTTGCATTGTGAGTGGACTAATGCGATCTTAAGGTGAATATGAAGTCCTTATGAGATTAAGGAGAGTATTAGATATCTTAAAGTGCGTACCATAATATTTTGAAGTCATATGAATCGGTGGAACTAAGTTCGTCGAAGGAAGAGAAATGTAAGTCATGTTTGGGAAGGTTTCTGTCACGCCCCAATTTCTGTCGGGGCATGATGGGCACCCGACTCTCATCAGAGTCGAGCGAACCCTTAAACGTTAACTCAAATTTTTTTTTTCAAATTAAAAAATTGTAAATGAAATACCAAAATCAACACGTAGCTCAAAGCATCCCCAAACATGTAGTATATATATACGGCATAGAACAAGGCGAGCCAAAAAGGCCTCTGCCATTTCTGTACAACAAAATAATGGCCGACAAGGCCAAACAGTAACCATAACTCCCACGCTCGTTCGGGCAGTACTTCTACGTAGTATGACCTGCACAATATATGAAACTATACCAAAACAGGGACAGCCCTCCGAAACAAGAGAAGCTGTTCGACTCCCAGTGCGGTCCCCCTAATAAGCTGGATCGCCGAGTCGCGCTCCGGACCTGCGGGCATGAAACGCAGCCGCCGAAGAAAGGGGTCGATGGAATGAATATGTATCGAATATGTAAAGCATCACGGAAGCATGAATCAGAAAAGTACAACAGTAAGCAAAGTTAGGATACCCAGTATGGATTTAATGTCCAAATAAAATAGTCCCTTCGGACGGCCGCTTCCGGCCTAATAATAATAATGATAGTAATAATAATGATAACAACAACGATAATAATGATAATAATGATATCCCTTCGGTGTGCCGGTCCCGACATACGTTTATCCCGGCCCTTCGGCACGCTCGGTCCCGAAATAACACGATGGCCCCTTCGGGTACGCCGGTCCAACATACGTCTATCCCGGCCCCTTCGGACATACGCCGGCCCCGACATAATATTCTAGCCCCTTCGGCATGCCACTCGTTACATACGGCTACCCCGGCCCCTTCGGGCATGCCACTCGTGACATAATACTAATCCTAGCCCCTTCGGGCATAATAATAATAATAATAATACTAATAATAGCGTTGTGGAATGTAGACATAAGTCGTAGGTGGAATGAAATAGTAAAATCTCGCACCCCCTTCGGAGTGGTTTGAAGAGTCTTATATAATAAGGTATCGCACTCCCTTCGGAGTGGTTTTGAAAAAAAATCGAACTCACGTTTACTTACTGACACCTAAAAGCCCAGAAACAAGTTTCGAGTCAACCTGACTTAGTGCGAGGAAGTTACGAGTATTTCAGGAGCCATTCTTAGAGAACCTAGCCGATAATCATATTAGGAACATCACAAAATATATTATAGAACTTAATGAGGTAGTTAAACAACTATCGCTTAGTAGTTGGGACAATGGCCAAAGGTTTCTCTTCAATTATGGTACAGAAATAAGTCAAATAAAATGATAGGAGGGGATTCGAGAATAGTGGGCCCGCTCCGGGTCAACGGAGGTGGCGCACGCAAATTACATACGCTAAATTTAATGGAGTCATTTATGAAAGTTTCAAGGCAATTCAATTACATTTATGTAAGTTATAGATGTTTGAGCATTTTCCAACAAGATATAAAGATCCTAATTCACCACACCGAATGAATAGTACTCAAATTCGTACTTGGATTTCTATGAAATGTAATAACCCCTGGGGCTCAAACCCGAACCTAGCACACCTAGGACATGCCAAGAGAAGGAAAGGAATAGCTTTACATACCTTAATTAAGCTTTACGCTCGTCCAATTTCGATTCCCGTTTCGTCAAGAATCTACAAATGGTCATTGTTACCAAATGTGAGTTTCAAGCTTTTATGAATTCAATCTTAAATCCATACTTGTCTACCGAAATTTCGGCAGCATTTCCCCTATAAATTTACATCCCGAGACTCGTCTCGGCCCAAAATATCAACAACCACAACACAACAATACCAAGAATATCAATAATCGTCACAAAACACGCTATAAGATAAATAGTCTTCTTTTCTACATAAGGCAACAAATTCCATTCCAACTTCACAATATCCAACTAATATCATTATTCTCATATTCACTTGCTATCTCAAGGTTATTCAAACATATTTCAATGACTTTCCGAACAATATTCACGAATTCAAGTATTTCCACCAATTCCATATTCTATCCAAAACCTCTAATCTTCAACATGGATATTCATAACATTTTTCCATCTTCCAATTTCACAATTCATAATCATAATTCACATCTAAGATCTTACTTTCATCATTATATAAAAACTATATAAAAATCACATAAATTTCTCATAACAACATATAACCCACTTCAACACCAACTTGGTTCATTAAACCTTTCTTTTCATCGCAAACATCACAACAACACAACTAACAACTAAGTGAAAATTAATTCATTTCTCCCTTCATCCAACATGGCTCACGGCCACATCCCCTTCACACACACACACGGCCATGTGACCACACATCACAATTTCCATAATTCTCATTCAATTCTAATCATTATAATATACACACATCTTCCATGACATAAAAGAATAGAATTCTTACCTCTTTCTTGAAATTCCAACTTGCCGCAAACGTGGTTCTTTCACCAAACTAATTATACCACGTCGAAGAGCGTCTTGAACTTGTTAAGAATTCAAGAAGGACAAGATTTTTGCATCAAAGATTGAGGCTCCAAGAATTTTTTTTTCTTTTTTTTTTTCCTCTTGGCCGATTGCTTCTTTCTTTTTTTTTGTTCTAGTTTTTGCTTTGTGTTTCTTGAAATTTCTTGAAGACTAGCCCCTTTTATACATATTAATCACATGGATTAAATTTCCATGGACTTGGGCTAGGTTGGCCGGCCACCTCCACCATTTGGGCCTCTTTTCTTATTTTTTTTTTGAGCCCAATTGTTGGCCATATTTTTTTTGTAATTCATGAAACCAACTTCCAAAATTCCGATTTTATCCTTAACCTTCCTCGATAATTCCGCACCAATGTCTCCATAGCCGACATATTCGTACTAGTAAGATCCAAATGTGGCCTTATTTCTTACAAATCACAATTATGTCCAAATTTCCGAATGTGCAAAAACACGGGATATAACAGTTTCGTAACAATTGAGCTAATAATTACTTAGTAATGCCTTGAGGAGGAGCTATAAGGCTTCTTAGATGGTTAATGAAGTGTTATATAAGTGCCAATAAGGTTCCATAAGGATTGGAGGTTGAATGAATCGACGAGAGAAAGTTTTAGAAAAATTTGGATTATACGGCCACTTATACGGACCGTATAATGGTCCGTATAACCATTTCCGAGAAAGGTAATCCCATGGTGGGATTATATAGACCGTATAAGTTATACGGACCGTATAAATCGATCGGGCTAGTTTTTTTTTCTTTTTATATATATGGACGACCCTTGCCTTATTTTTCATTTTCCAATTCTCCCAAACTCTTAAAAGCTCTAGAACCTTCTACCAAGCATATTCCACTCAAACCCAAGAGAAATCAAAGATCATATAGCAAGAATCAAGATATCCATATGTTGGGAGACTTACTAGGGTTGGTAGACTTCAAGAATTTCTTTGGTATTGAAGCTAGGATTTTCATACAAGTTGGTAACTTGATCCGAAGCTCATCACTATGAGATTAAAGGTTAGTTTTCATGTCTATTTCATGTTTTTAAGCATGCTTGGTTGTTGAATAACTTGGGTGAGGGAAGAAGGTAGAAAATGAAGTTCAAATGAAGAATTAATGATATTTTGAGTAGTAAATTAGCTTGAGATATGATTCTTAGAATGGTATGAGTATAATCTTGTTGTGAAAGGTGATAATAATGACAAGGAAGTGTTGTATGTAAATGTGCAAAGGGTTGGTATAAAGTTGTTGATATAAGTTGAATGTGAGAATGAATTTTGAGACTTAATGGAATAGGACTACTTGATTATGATATTGTGGATGTTATTATAGTTGTTTGGGAGTTATTTCACCATATGGTGGAAGTCAATGAAATAGGGGAAATGCTCCCTAATTTTCGTTAACTCATGAATTATTCTAGTTTGAATTTAAGAGTGTCTTTAAGACTTAACCATGGTATGAATCCGTTTAAATGTAGATCCCTCAAGTTTTGGAGAGGAACGTTAAGTAGTTGAGGAGCCATAAAGGTATGTAAGGATAACCCTTCTTTCTCAAGGCATGATCCCATTGATGTATACCTTCATGTGAAATCCATAGTATCTTCCATGATGACTTCAATTCCTAGAATCATTACAGCTCATAGTTCTTGATATTCTCATGATACTATTGGTTCCATCCTACGATAGTTGATCCTCTAGGGAAAGATATAACAAAAGTGATGATGATGATGTTGACGATATATATATGGCTATCAAGTAACACCGAGCTTATATGGCTGAGTATGATATCTATTGCGCGTGCACCACTGCAGTTGGGTACGGCTAACACTGAGCCTTGGTAAGGATAGGTATATATAGCACCGAGCCTTGTCATGGTTGGGTATGTGAAACAGAGAACCTCTATGGTCGCGTATAGTACTACTATGTATGTAAGTATATGTAATGGAAGGTTTCCATTAGAAAAAGGGTAAGTAAATGTGATGAACGTCGCTAGAGGTATGAAAGGCTCTATCATCCCTATGACTCTTCCATCTTATGTTACTTTTCATGCTTCTATTTTGCTATTGATTATGCCTTACATATTCAGTACATTGTTCGTACTGACGTCCTTTTATTTGTGGATACTGCGTCATGCCCGCAGGTGGACAGGGAGATAGACTTGATCCTTGGGTCGCTTATCCGAGATCGCAGAGGAGCTCCATTTGATTCGGAGTTGCAGCTGTTGGTACTATTCTTTTGTGTATATACAAATGGGCATGGAGGGGCCCTATCTCATCTATATGATGTTACATGTTCTTCTTTGAGGCTCGTAGACAGTTACGTAAAGTTAGATGTCTTTCAGCCTTGCCGGCTCACATTTTTGTATATCATTTTGTTAGCCTCGTCGGCTTTTGTATATGGATATGGGCATAGTTGTTGATGTTGATATAAAAGGGCTCTTGCCCGATAGGATTTGTATTATTGATGCACAGATCGCGAGTTAGCCATATGACTTACCTATTTATGGTTGTGAAAGTATGATGAAAGGTGCCCGAGTAGGCTAGCTCCGGGTGCCTGTCATGACCCTCCGGTTGGGTCGTGACAAAAGTGTTATCAGAGCAGTTCTATCCTAGGGTGTGTCTGCAAGCTTTGTCCAGTAGAGTCTTGTTTATGGGTGTGTTACGCGCCACACTTATAAATATGAGGCTGCGAGCATTTAGGAATGAATGACCTTCTTTCTTCATAGATCGTACGATAGAGCCATGATATAAGAATTTCTCTTTCCTTAACCGTGTGTTGTGTATTTCAGAAATGCCTGTAAAGAGAAAAGCTACGACAGCCCAAAAGGGCAAGACAGTGGTAGAAAGGCGGGCTGAAAGAGTACTACTAACGGATATAGAGGAAGGTGAGTCCCAGAATGCGGTTCAATCTCAGTCCTCTCACTCGTTGCCTATTTTTTGAGGAGCATGAGGGAGTCTCATCCCCAGCTCCTCCACCAGAGGTTTCAGGCCAAGAGATGAAAGAGGCTATTCAACTGTTGACTCAATTGGTTGCCGCGCAGGCCCAGCGGCAGGGTATAGCTTATGGTGATAGGGTTGTGAGTGCTAGAGCTCGTGATTTTATTAGCTTGAACCCTCCGGAGTTCTTCGAGTCAAAACCGGATGAGGACCCTCAAAGCTTTATTGATGGAATGTTGAGGACGCTTCGGCTAATGCATGGTTCAAACGTTGAATCGGTAGACTTAGCATCATATAGATTGCGGGATGTTGCGGTTCATTGGTATATGGTTTGGTTGTCTTCTAGGGGAGTCAATGCACCTCCCCCGGTATGGCAAGAATTTTTTGATGCTTTCCTTCAACATTACTTGCCCCCAGAGGTTCGGCGGGCTAGAGTCGACAAGTTCTTTAATCTTAGGCGAGGAAGTATGAGTGCCTTAGACTATAGTCTCTGCTTCAATTCTTTGGCTAGGTATGCTCCGGCCATGGTAGCGTATATGAGTGATCGAGTGCACCGATTTGTAAGTGGCTTAGGGCCACATTTGATGGATAAGTGCTTGATTGCGTCCCTTCAGGACAATATGGATATTTTTCGCATTCAAGCCCATGCCCAGAACTTGGAGGAAAGCCAACAACAACAAAGAAGTGAGCATAAGCATGACAGAGGGTATAACAAGAGGGCTAGATCTTCGGGTCCAACTAGTGAGTATAGAGGAGGGCAAAGACAACAATTTTCTAGGCATTCAGGCCATTCTATGACTAGTGCGCCTCCACGGTTTACGGGCCAGAGGTTTGATAGATCTACTCACTCCGGGCCGAGTCAGAGTTTTAGAGCTTCAGGTTCTCATTACAGAGGTGACTCGGGCCAGGCAAGGCCACCCATGCCATGATGTTCTCAGTGCGGGAAGTTACATTGGGGCCAGTGTCGATTAGGCTTAGATGTTTGCTATGCATGCGGTCGGCCAGGCCATATCATGCGTGACTGCCCCTCGATTGGTGGTAGGGGTAGGGTCTAGCCTTTAGGGTCGGCAGCCGGGTCTTCATTATCTATACGCGCTCCGGGGCAAGGTTCACAAGCGTCAGTCAGCTGTGGTAGAGGTAGAGGAGGAGCTCCCGATTCTAGTGGTCCGCAACACCGTATTTATGATTTTGCTGCGCGGCCGGATCTTGAGTCCTCCCCTGATGTCGTCAAAGGTATATTATCGGTATTTTTTCATGATGTATGCTTTGATTGATCCAGGCTCCACCTTGTCATATGTAACTCCATATATTTCTGGTCGATTTGGGTTGAAACCAGAATCAATCAAACCTTTTGAGGTATCGACACCCATTGGTGAATCGGTAATAGCTAGCCGAGTATATAGAAATTGTGTAGTTGTAATTTGTAATCATCGTACTATGGCTGATTTACATGAGTTGAAAATTGTGGACTTTGATGTTATTATGGGTATGGATTGGTTGGCTTCTTGCTATGCCAATGTCGATTGTAGAACAAAGATGGTTCGCTTCCAGTTTTCGGGAGAACCAGTTTTGGAATGGAAGGAAAATACAGCGTCTCCGAGAGGTAAGTTTATTTCCTATCTCAAGGTGAGGAAAATGATCGTTAAAGGTTGTGTTTATCATTTAGTCTGGGTTCAACATATATAAGTCGAATCACCGATTCTGCAGTCTGTCCCCGTGGTGAACGAGTTTCCGGATGTATTCCCGGATGAGCTTCTAGGCCTTGCTCCATAGCGGGAGATTTATTTTGCTATTGATATGCTACCGGATACTAAACCCATATCTATTCCTCCTTATAGAATGACTCCCACAGAGTTGAGAGAGTTGAAGGAGCAATTGAAGGATTTACTTGAGAAAGGCTTTATTAGGCCTAGTTCCTCCCCGTGGGGAGCACCCGTATTGTTTGTAAGAAAGAAAGAAAGATGGCTCCTTGCGAATGTGCATTGACTACAGACAACTGAATAAGGTGACAATCAAGAGCAAATATCTGCTTCCAAGGATTGATGACTTATTTGATCAATTACAAGGTTTCAAATGGTTTTCAAAGATAGACTTGACATCCGATTATCATTAGGTGAGAGTCAGGGAGGAAGATATTCCTAAGACGGCCTTTAGAACAGGATATGGTCATTTCGAGTTTAGGGTAATATCATTTGGGCTAACTAATGCACCGGCAGTATTCATGGATTTGATGAATAATGTGTTCAGGCCTTTCCTAGACTTATTTGTGATTGTGTTCATTGACGATATCCTAGTATATTCTCGGTCCGAGGTAGATCATGCAGACCATTTACGTACTATCCTTAGAGTTCTCCAAACTCAAGCTCGTATCACGTACTTTGCATATACACTTTTTGTGAAGAAAAAGGATGGGACTATATAGATGTGCATTGATTACCGCCAGTTGAACAAAGTCACCATTCGGAACAAGTACCCCATTCCTCGTATTGATGATCTATTTGACCAACTTCAGGGGGCTTCTGTGTTTTCCAAGATTGATTTGAGGTCAGGTTATCACTAGTTGAAGATCCGAGCTGAAGATATTCCTAAGACAACCTTTCAGACTCGGTATGGGCACTATGAGTTTCTTGTCATGTTATTTGGGCTTACCAATGCCCCAGCTGTTTCCATGGACTTGATGAATGGCATTTTTAAGCCATACTTGGATTCCTTTGTGATTGGGTTCATTGGTGATATATTGGTCTACTTTAGACCTCCCAGATGCAAACCAGCATATGTACACACACATAAAAATCCGCTACGGACTCACTCATGGTCTTGAAATTCCCAACAGAGGCCTGCTTGACTGAGTCAACACCCAATGGCCAAAAATTAACTTTCCAACTAATAACCCAAAACGCTCTCGTGTGCCTCGAGAACCGTGCCACCCATCCCCATGGGTCAAAATCGTACTAATAGGGCTTGGGGAAGGGTCAACGGGGGTAAATGGGTCAAAAGTACTATAACGACCAAACGGGTCATTACATCAGATACCAATTAAACAATCGTTCGTCCTCGAACGAAGAAAGAGAGTACGAAAGATGACGGTAACCAAGAAATCTTTAATATAACAACGCGGAAGCCTCCACGGCATGAAGTATGCCAAAATCACTGCCCGTTTACCTTATCAGTGAAACTTCCTTTAACTTAGCTCAACGACTCAATTCTATATTTCGTATCCTCAAAATTTCTATATTTCGTATCCTCAAAATTTCTTTCACAACTGATCCCCGTATTTAAGAACTGCCTCCGCTTGAATTCTCTGATTCGATAAAACACACCTCTGAATGTGATCGATGGATCCACAAACATTCCCTAAACTACTCAACCTTTGAAATATGGCCACAAACCATAGCCCACTCTGAATCGAGAAGATATTCTGATTCCGCTAACCTTTCTTTCACACCTTCTAAAGCCGTTCTTCATATCACGATTTCTTAGAAGTAGATAAACACACACCACAAACCCGAAACCCTGACTTACTCTCACAAGAATAGAATCTTTGCTCCATCAGAGAACTCTACGCAATTCCATCAAAACTGATCTTGCTCAAAGCCGATTTTGCTAGTTCCAAGTTTGTTAATTCTGTAACTCGGTGTCGAAACTACTGTAACCAAAACCCAATGCCTATACCTTCTTAAATCTTCGAATCATTATACTGGAGGCATACCCACTGATTACCTTGCCGAGTATGAACCCGTAAAGAACCATGTGATTACTCTACAGACTTTTCACAACCATAGTACCTTCTCAAATCATTGCCAAGCACCGACGTAAACCATTATAACTGTTCGAATAGTTACCCTCGGTAAAATATCATCAAGTCTAGTCGCAAATCCCGATAAACTCAGTAAACCTGTCATACCTCAATTTTGAATTGAAACCCATAAGTCCCTCTGGAATTATAAACATAGCCTGCCAGGCTCTAATCGAACAATTCTGAACCGGAATGAATGCACAAGCCCCTGAATACCACCAATAGTCACCCGAACTGACTCCAAACTTTTCGAAACCAATCACATATCTGTGGCGACCAATTCTAGTCCTTTTCTCATACATAGTCAATTATGTCTGTCCCCTCGACTCAGAAGGTTGAATTCTACCCAGTCATCAAATTAGTACCGAAGAACTATACCTTATGATCGCAATCTTCATGTTTCTCAACCTTCACCCGATGCACGAATCTGATAGACCCCATGACTCTAAATAACTTAAAATCTCCTCGTGCTTCCCCTTAACTTGCTGACGATTGCGAAAGTTTGAACGCAAAATCTGCGACCTCATTTAATACACCCTCACCCATCGAATCCTTATTTGTGACACCTTGATATGCCCATAGCAACTCTGAAAGTATCAAATCTTACAACCACCGCCCTAACCATTACGCAACTACTTCCAAGCCTTTAACATGTCGGTTACCTAAAATTTGCTTCTCACTAGACGCTGATCATGAAACCTCACGAAACTTCATCACATCACTTAGTCCATTTCTGTAGACTCCCTTCTTTAGGTGTACTAAAAAATCACACCTCATCTGAAGTATGCAAGACAACAACACCAAAGTCCATACTGACCCAAGTAATCCCAAAGATGTACCTTATTCTTACCGATTCTCGATCAACTATACCTTTTCTTAACTCTTCAATTCCTCAATTTCTAACAGTTCACATTCACCGCCACCGTATGACCATTACTCGAACCCACTCAATAGTATATCGCATAATCATAAGTCTTGTAAACTAGCCGATTCAATTATGGAGATAGTAGTATGTCACACACTCTACACCTTAGAGTTCTCTTACCTCACTTAGCTCTAAAACTGATTACTTTCTAAATCCAGTGTATCACATACACAGTCCTACTAATGTCCTCATGAATTTCAACCAAGGTACCCTTGCTCAAGTTCCCTCAATGCTACTCGCCCGTGAAGAATTACCTCTTGTGTTACTTGTCGAACCGGAACACTTCTAACAAATCGTGTGATAATCCCCCTCATTCGATCAATTCCACAGAGTCATAACACCAGCAATAGCAGGAACTAGCCGAAACTTACACAACCGGTACCATACTCACACCCCTTGTCCAAGAGTAGATGCAACACCCGATATCTCCTTGAGTACTAAAACTTCGCACTTGTCAAACACTATAGTCATTTTTATTAGTCGACCACTGGCTCCCATTGGCTTGAGGTATAACACAACATACCAACTCAACATTGAACCCTTATGTCTATTCTACCATGTATGATCGCAACATAACTCTCAAATAGACTAGCTCTTGATTCCACGATCCCCTTACCATTCCTCTAAACACGAAGACCCGGCGAACACACAGTTTACTGAAGGACCAGGACCACAGTTGCCCAACATCATAAGTCTCCACTCGTCACAAGTAACTTTGCTTTTCTATCTAAAATCGATAACTAATTTCCTGGAAGAACCCACACTAGTTCTTACTCCACTATTATCATATTGCCATGTCGAAGCCCAACTTAACCTTTCGCTACCGAATATGAAATCCTCACTCATACAATTTGCAACCTTATCCTGATGAGTACGTCAGATACCAATTGTTCCCTTCCTAATAGTAGAGATTGATCTATGTAAATTCTCTTCCTTACGCGTCCGTCCTATAACATGAAATACTCTTACCAATATACCCTAAGAAGTCTTACTTCACTACACGTTTTCCACAAAAGTCGCCCTTCAAGTCCTTATTCTCAACTTCTCTTCTTTATTACACGCGGTCACTATCCTCTTGCTAAACCGATGATCCTTGCCAAATTTAGACTTGTTCCCGCATATCGACATCTAATACACTGCCACTGTTGAATTGTTAACCTGCCATTGGTACACCTGTGCCAATTATAAATCAGCATAATACCTTGTCAATGTTAAGACTTTTCCCAAACCAATCATACCTCGAACTAATCATTCTTGTTAAGCCAGAAGTGCACTTCTACGACTTCGAGCAACCCGACGCTAAAAACATGAAGATCAAGGGACCCTCTGTACCATCTCTCCTATTTCTCAAGAAAGCCCCCTCAATAAACTAGTCTGAACCACGATCCCACACAACTGATTCCTTAAGCTATGGCTAGAAACTGAACTTGGTCACGCATCTGAATCGGGATGACACATCTCATACCATACCATAACATATCATAGACAAACTATTCGCATAATAATTTTAAGGATGAGTTCCCACCATCCGTGAGAGAATAAGACAAAGGAATTTAGATACCAATTTGAATGAAGTAGCACGAAAGGAATGAAAGAATTGGAAGTTTCTTAACTGTCCTATAGTCTCTCGCAGATAAGTATGGAGCTCATCGTACTGAACCGCAAGACTCTAGTAGACATGCTCTTGTACTTGTAAGATCGGGTAACGTAGGGCTCTGATACCAACTTGTCACAACCCAACTCGTGGGTCGAGCGGGCACCCACACTAATCCTCCTGGTGGGTGAATCCTACCTTAAATCAACATTCAAAATGAACTTGCGGAAGAAAATAGAAATACCAAGCAGTCTCAATATCATGTCAAAGTATATAATTCCGAAAGTACAACAACTACCTAAGGAATCTGGTCAAGTCGCAGTACAAGAGCTACTAAGTATTACATGGGTCTGAATAATAATAATACATCAATATCTGAATAATACAGTCTGATATCGAGGGATATATATCTAAAAGGGAAAAATCTTCCAGGTAGCAGATCGGAATCACAGCTCACCCTGGAACCTCATTTAGCACAGCCTCGGGGAAAACACTCTCAAGGACCTGAAGGGGAACCTGTAGTAAACTCTACACCCAGAAAACGTGCAAGAAGGTAGCATCAGCACACACACTATGTACTGGTAGGTATCATAGGCCGACAATAATTAGTTCACATATATGAAGAAAGAAATCAACAAGTAGGCAGATAAGCAATCAAGGACAGTCACTAACCATATTCAAGTAAGACTCACAGAATAGGAACCACAGTAGATCTCAATAGTCTACAGTCATAACCTAGGAGAATGTCTCTAATTCTCGAATCCATCAAGTTTCTAAGTAAGTACTTAACAAACACACAACAATTCACATGAATCATCAACCAAGGACTTAATACGGAAACGTACTATGCAATGATAATAATGGAATGCAAGTGGATGAAATGCAATGCAATGCACTGGCCAAATACCTCAAACATGTACACACATGCTCCGAACGGAATATCGACGTCTCGACACTCATGACCTGTAGGGGAACCATGGCGTCCATGTACCACTCACTCCAAAACGGACCTTGAACATGAGCCATATACCTTCCGCTGTGGAACGGACATCGGACACGGATTCATAACATACTTTCCTTAAAAAGTGCCACACTTTCTTTCATAGTTGCCATAAGTCTTTCATCAATCCTTTCCAAACAACTTCCATCATGTATGAATGTATGAATGCAGAAATAAGGAATCAGTGCAATCAATGCAAATGAATATGCTATGTAGATCACAAACACCATAAGTTATATCAAATCTTGAATAATATCGTTACCATCAGTAAATCATAATCAAGATCTCATTCAAGCTTTATCACAAGTACACCTCACAAGTAAGTCTCTATCACCAAAATGTTCTATTTTCTCCCTTATCATCATCAGTACCAAGTCATAATTTTCACATAAATGTATCATGGGAGAATGAGTATGTATGCCATGCACGATATCATAATTGACAATAAATCGTAAACAAAATCTCACCAGTGTCTTATCATAAGCACACGTCAAATTCAAGCCTAATCTCATAATTCTTTCTCTTTTCGATGATAAGAGACATAATAAAGAGAGATGAACACATAAGTAAGTCACGACATAGCAAGTAAGGTGACAAGCCAATCATAACAATAAGGCAACAAGCCCAACCATAACAAAAAGGCGACAAACCCACAATCAACAACAACCAACCTAATAGAATTCCATTCCAATGTCACAACCCAGCTGGGGGCCATGACGGGTACCCAGAGCTACCCCACCGGGCACCACCTATCATACTTACCACCAGGCTCATCTTGAATGCATTTATTATTCTCAACACAACTAGCCATGAGGAAAACATTATCATTTCCAAAACATATCTACATTCATGTGCATAAGCCCACCACGTTATCAAAATGATATACAAATATACAATGTAGTCATCATGGGACATCTGCTACCCACACATACGAATCTACGAGCCTCTACTAGAATACTGAGACATAAGGACGGGACAGGACCCCGTCATACCCCAAATATGTACACAAAAGAATGTAACAATAAGTAGCACCTCCGGAGTAGTGGGGTGCTTCTGTGAATCCGCTGATAAGCTCCTACGGGTCTGCACCGTCTCCCTATCTACCTGTGGGCACGAACACAACGTCCATAAAAGAAAGTATGTCAGCACGAATAAAGTACTGAGTATGTAAGGCATGTATGATAACATAATAAGAAAGTACAGCAGCATAAGAAGAAAGGAGAACTGTACTGCTCGCCCCTTAAGGCAGAATCACACATGTTTATTTTTACCTTGAAGACATATCACACATACATACATAAACTATCCGAATCAACAACGTTTTTAGCCCGCGTCCGGGCTACTCATCCCATGCCGCCCACTAGTGGTGCTGCCCGTACTATATAGACACAGTGTGGTAAGCCGCCCACCTTAGCGGCGTCTGCCCATGTCATCTAGACATGGTGTATATGCCGCCCGCCTTAGCGGTGTCTGCCCATGCCATCTAGACATGGTGTACTCATCATAATAGACTTGACGTGAATCATGCATAAGAACTCGAGTAGAAGCTATAACTCTATCGGAGTGACGTAAGATCGGGAACCTCCGATTATATTATGGAATATCCATAATCATTATGCCTCACCTTGAAGGAACTAGTATCATGAGGTGAGACTAGCAACAATGAATAACGATCAAGGAAATCATGTATCAAAATCATTCGTCTCATAATGGCATCATTGCATAAGCTTTAGAATCTCTAGACATAGAATCATCATCATCATTATCATATTAATAACACATCTCTTATCTGTATCTCATGAGAAGCTCTTGATAATCATAGACTTATAGTTTACGGAATATAAGAGAGTCATGGAAAGATAAAGAAAGTCATATTATAAGGATCATGCCTTAGAAAAAGAAGGGTCTAGCCTTACATACCTTTTAGTCTCCTTTACTCTATCAACTAAATGGTTTCCTTCGAAGCTGGGGATTCTACATTCAAGAGAATTCGTACTACGATTAGATAATCGATAATATACTTAAGCTTAAGCTAAAGCAACTAAAAGCTAATGAAAATTGGGCAGCATTTCCTTTGTTTCTACAACTTTCTCCATATAATATATCAACTCCCAAACGTCAATAACAACATCCACGATATCATAATTAATAAGCTTGTTAAGCTAGATATTATTCCATTCTCAAAATTCCCTCTTCAAGTCATCCCTAACCATGGTCATCGTCTAACGTCGTATTCATTCACACATAATGCTTCTTCAACATTTTTAATATCATTCATAACAAAATTATACCCATAACATGTCAAGAACTATGATTCAAATCAAATTACCATTCAAGAATTTCACTATTCTCATATTTGTACTCCATTTTATACTTTCTTCCATAATCCAGGTCTTTCAACCATTCAATACTCCCAATAACACGAAATTAAAATAAAACTCACCTTTGATTGTGTAGGAATGGGTTTTGGATGGAAATGCTTCACTTGAAGAAAACCCTAACTGCACTTCCAAAGAGATTTCTAGCTTCCATCAACCCTAGTTAGCATTCTTGCATTTGATTCCACTAGTTATTGGTATTTGATCTTTGGTTTCTCTTGAATTTGTGTTAATAGGAGGTATAGAGAGTTCTAGATGTTTTAAGAAGTGTGGAGGAAATGAGAAAATGAAAATAATAACTTGGGGTCTTATATTTATAATTGGGAAAATCTGACCCGTTATGAATTATACAGACACTTATACGGCCCGTATAAGTGACCGTGAAATTGCACCAACAATCATCCTTTCTGTAACCATTATACAGTACCTTATACGGTCCGTATAAATGATTGTATAATACTCCCAGTGATCACCCCTCATTGTGACAGTTATACGGACCATTATACGGACCGTATAATGGGTCGTATAACTCACTCTATTTCCGAACTTGCTCTCGTCGTTTTGTTTGATCTCCAATCCTTATGGAACCTTCTTAGCACTTGTTTAAAACTTCATTAGCAATCTAAGGGGCATCATAACTCTTCCTTAAGACATTACTAAATCAACATTAGCTCGGTACTTTGCAAAACCTTTCCGAAACACAACGTATGCTTCGCCTTCCTAAACGAACTTTCTTCTCTTGCCTCAAATGTCTTTGGAATCTTAATTAGAATCACTAAGCACCATTTCTTACTTGTAGGGACATCATATACTTCTTACCGTGTGTCAGTCTATTTACCGCACAACGGTATGAAATTTTTCCGAGGTGTAACACTCTTCCCCCCTTTAAAAACATTCGTCCTCGAATGTTAAGTTCTCAGGAATTCTACAGAAATTTCCCTAGATTTTTTCTTGTAATATGGTTCTACCATCCTGTCACAGCAACCTACAATAACATCACATCACAGGGCTACAACACAATAGCAAGAAAAGTATGGCCACACACGACCAAAAGCATTAAAAGAAAGCATCACATACCTTATGATAACAACGTCTCATCTTGAATCTCCTCTGGGGGTGGAAACAATTGCGGGTACTTGGACTTCATGTCTTCTTCCGCTTCCCAAGTCATTTCCTCTCGGTTATTTCTTCTCCACAAGACCTTAACCGAGGCTACCTCTTTATTTCTAAGTTTTCGTACTTGCTTATCTAGTATGGCAATGGGTACCTCTTCATAAGCCAACTTCTCCATAACTTGAACATCATCTACAGGTACGATTCTAGTAGGATCTCCGACACACTTACGGAGCATCGATACATGGAAGACTGGATGGACTGATTCAAGTTCTGGAGGTAAGTCCAGTTCATAAGCAACTTGGCCTATCTTGCGGACAATCTTATAAGGTCCAATATATCGAGGACTCAATTTTCCTTTCTTACCAAATCTCATCACGCCCTTCATTGGTGATACCTTCAGGAATACCCAATCATTAATTTGGAATTCTAAGTATCACCGACGGTTGTCCGCATAAGATTTTTGGTGACTTTGGGCTATCAACAATCGATGTCGGATAACCTTGATCCTTTCCTCCACTTGCTGGATCAGCTCCGGACCTATTAGTTTTACTTCTCCTATTTCAAACCACCCAATTGGCGATCTACACTTCCTTCCCTATAGAGCTTCATACGGGGCCATCTGAATACTAGAATGATACTGTTGTTGTATGCAAACTCAATAAGAGGCAAGTGTTCATCCCAGCTACCTCTGAAATCTAGTACACATGCCCGTGACATGTCTTCCAAGGTCAGAATGGTGCGCTCAGCTGTCACGACCCAACCGGAGGGCCGCGACGGGCACCCGGTGCTAACCCACTCAGGCACCTCTTAACATACTTTCACATTAAATCTAGGTGAGCCACATGTCTATGAGCCTCTAAGAAGAATATGTCATATCATATAGGCGGGACAGGACCCCGCCGTGCCCATAATTATGTACACAAAAGAATCAATACCAAAAGCTATAGCTCCGAATGAAATGGAGCTCCGCTATGTAGTCCCTGAGAAATATAGCTATGGATCAAGTCTGTCTCCCGGCCACCTGCGGGCATGACGCAGCGTCCACAAATAAAAGGACGTCAGTACGAAGAATGTACTGAGTATGTAAAGCATGATCAATATCATTATAGAAGCATAATAAGCAACATATGAATTAGCACAGGATGGGAGATAATAGTATCATCGTCATAACACTTACTTGCTTTTCATAGGGACATTCCATTTCTATTGCGTATCCGTGTACATGCATCCATATCCGTACTCATTTACCTTTCGTATCCATTATCATATTCGTAGTCATATTTCCATTCATACTCATATTCATTTCATATACGTATCACATTTATTGCATATACTTAGCATATTCGTACTCATATTGATATCATATACATAGCATTTACACATCATACCCGACCCCGAAGGTTCGGTGTTTCACATACCTGGCCCTACCAAGGCTCAGGGTTATCCATACCCAACTGCAGTGGTGTGCGCGCATTATATAAATATATATACATATTTACTATATTCTACCCGACCATATAAGCTCAGTGTTTCGTAATTGTTATGTCCCGTATTTTTGTATATTGAAACAATCCGGATTAATTATGATAAGTTAAGGACGAAACTATTCCGGATACAAAGTCGAGACTTTTGACCTTCGATTTTATTTTGGGACATAAGTTGTGCATGAATTTATTGGTATGGAACAATTAAAAAAATTTGGGACCAAAATTTGAATTAATGAAAGATGGAAATCATGCATTTTTCTCTTGTTCTAGCCGTGTAGTGTGGGAGATGGCCCACACAATTTGTGGACAATTTTAATTGGTCCAACACTTGTGTGGGCCAAGGGACACATGTACAAGTCTTGCTAAGTATACAAAGATGACTTCTAAGTCATCTAAGCTCATTTCAACACTTAGAAAAAAATAAGAGATTGAACACCACAAAAGAAAGGCTCGGCCAAGAAGGGTGGAAAACCAACTTCCATTCAAGTCACTCCAAAATTATTTTGTTGATGCTAACCCACTATTTCGAGGTCCCTAAGTAGCGTGGAAGTGTCGTTGGAGCGATCAACCCGCTAGTTTTCATTATCGCAAACCCTAGCCTATTGTGGAATTGAAGAGGAAAGGTAAGATTTGATTATGTTTTGTATGTTATAAAGGTTGTATGTATGTTGTAGTATGTTAAAATGGATGAATATCATGAAAAATAGTATGTTGGAAGTGAGTTGTGTGCATGGTGTGCTAGCCGTGCAAGTGGGTGTGTGTTGTGTTGTGTTGAAGCTATGAATTAAAGCTTAGTTAGCATGTTATGATCATTGTAGGGTGAAGAATGAATGAGAATCATCAATATGTATATATGTTGTGTGTTGGCCGAAAATGATCATGGAATATGACAAAGAACGAATTAATGTCGCT
>NC_081346.1:40110890-40138881 GCF_029784015.1 Lycium ferocissimum
GAAAAAAACGGTATCCATATTGCAATACATCCGTTTGAATAAAAATCAACTAAGTAAAATTGGGAAAACGACCTCACAAGGGTAAAATGGGCATTTCAAAGATGGAATTAGTAACCCAACATTCTAGAAGTTCAATTATACTCTCCTATTGCTAATATAGCCCACGTATTGATCAATTTCATCATTCAAAGCAAAACCCCCAAATTAGGCATAAATCCAAGCTTTTCCATATTCAAATTCTCAACTAGAATGGAAGATTCAAGCCTATTGGTTGCTAATTACTTAGATTAGTCAAATCCATCAATAAATCTCATATTGGAAGACTAAAAGTCAAATAACAAAGTAAAGACTAAAAGTCAAATAACCAAGTAAAGGTTAAGACTGATCTTCTTCAACTAGTTTTCTAGATTTCCACCCTTGATTCAATCTTAGGAAAAGTAAATAATTGATAACAAGGTTAGAGAGATTACCCCAAGAAGAATCCACTCAAAACACTTCAAATCGCCTTAGAGACTCGTAGGAGAAATAATTTTGGGAATGGGAAAATAATTTTGGGAATGGGAAATGAAGGGTTACACTTAGCGTTAAATAACTTTCCGAATCGCATTTTTATTTGCGTGCGGATCCGCTCCCGCGGTACACATCGGCTATGGCGTATCCGCTTCAGCGGTACGCATCTGCTAGAAACTTTTTGGTTTTTTACCAAGCCCCTCCCAAAACCCGAAAATCACCCGAGACCTCCTAGATGCAAACTAGACATGTACACACACACAAAAATATGCTACGGACTCACTCGTGGTCTCGAAATTCCCAACGGAGGTCTGTTTGACCGGATCAACACTCAATGACCAAAAATCAACTTTAACCCAAAACGCTCTCGAGTACCTCGGGAACCATGCCACCCATCCATGAGGGTCAAAATTATACTAATAGGGCTCGAGTAAGGGTCAATGAGGGTAAATGGGTCAAAAGCACTATAACAACCAAACGGGTCATTACAGATATAAACCAAGATATGTGGAGGATGGGTAGTTGAAAAAAGATGGAAAGTACACCATTCAGAGTCGATACGATTGGAGGAAAGGGGAAATGGAAATCTGGCCTGGAAGCAGATAGGTGTGGAACACAATAAGTGAACCTAAACACTGCTTCATTAGTTCATTAGCAGCTCATAATAGACTGCTAATAAAATAAAGACTCCAAAAGACCGGAGTAGTAGATGAGTCTAATTGTCCTCGATGTGGTGATGCAGAAGAAAGTAGAGCACATTTATTCTTTGAATGTAAGTTCTCAACAGATTTTCTGGAAGATATGATGCAATGGATGAGAATAGGGGTCCAAAACATAGACTTTCAGGGCATCTGGAGGTGGATGACTAGGAACAGAAGGGGTAGGAACTGCATAAGTTTCATCACAGCAGTGTTAGTGGCAATGATATACCACATCTGGAAGGCTAGAAATGCAGCAATGTGGCAAATGAAAGTTCCTTTGCCAAGGATGATATGTGTGCAGATTAAATAGGATGTGTACATAAGAGAAAAGCACATGAAGAAGAAGAAGGACAGTAGATAGTGTAGGAGATAGATAGAAAGTTTATACCAAAATGCATAGAGAGATTACATAGATTATTTTTTTGTTCTTTATTGTGTTAGACAGGAGACTGAAGGTATGCCTGAGTCTCATAAATTGAATAGGGATGATGTAAAGTTTTGTCGGGTGATCAATAAAGTTTTCTTTTCACAAAAAAAAAGGCCATAATTCAAACACCCATATTTCATACAGGTATAAATAGATTGGGTGACAAATGAATTGGGTAAAAAATGGATTGACCCATATTTATCCATATTTCCATGAGTAAATCATAAATGATACTCTACTTTAGAATTCAATTTCAGGAAAATACATTACTTCATTATTTTTCTTTGGAGGAGGAGGGTAGAAAAAGCTTTGCTTAGTTTTATTGTATCTTAAATGTCAGAAACTTTTTTACCTATAAACTTTTCAATTTAAAAGAAATTACATAATAACAAGTGGCAAATATATTCATCACAGTATGGATCCCAATATAAGTGTACTTGTATCTTTTTACTTGGCATCTTCTAAAGCTCAAAATATTTAAACTTGTGAGAGCTAATTAGCTTGGTCTATCAACAACTGTATACATTCGGTTAATGAAAGCATACCAGGATTTCCATAAGCAAACAAGGATGAAGCTTATAAACAAGGAAAGGATGAAGCTTATAAACAATTGATTCAATATAATTAAACTAATAATATTTTTAACACTAAATTGATGGAAAAATCATTTCCATGATAAAACATGTAACATAATGAAGATACTATGCTTATAAGACAAAAATAGTTACATTGGTTCTGCAAAAATTCAATGATTAAAACACTTGAAACTATATCCTTAGTATTCCATTCAGTATTCTGTGGCTTAAAAGAGCTGGACGAAGACTCATGTGCTAACCCGTATTTTACTTATATCTTACCCATGATTATCCACATTTTAATGGGTTAAATATGGCCTATGTGTTGAAACTCAAATTTTACTCATATGAAATGTCACTCATATTACCCATTACAATATGGGCGGGCCGGCAAAATGAGGGCTTATTTTGCCAGCACTATCCATAAGCAAAGAAGGATGAATCTTATAAATAATTGGTTGTAGCCTCTTGCTATTAGTTGAGCTTTGAAGCGCTCAACTGTACCATCCGTCTAATTTTGTTTGAAATTCAGCGAGAACCAATTGCATTTACTATGTTGCTCCTTTTTAGGCAACTGACAATTAAAATTCGTATAAAATTTAATATCTTTAGTAAATTCCCGCAAAGACAAAGGATTATCAACATGATTTGCAATTATAGCACAATGTCACGACCCAAATCACTGATCGTGCGGGCACCTATCCTTTCCCACTTGGTAGGCGAATCCGTCCCTTACTCAATCATCCAAACAACATAAATAGTAAATGAGAAGCAATAGAAGTCTAAATTCATAGATAGATAGCAAAGCAGAATCTAAATACACAATCCCCAGATCTGGTCTGAATAATACAAGAGCATCTAAATACAACTGTCTAAAAATGCAAGTCTGGAAATAAATATTTGTCTCAAGAATGGAAATAAGTAAGGACAGAAGGTAGAGGAGTCTCCGGGAAGCGGACTCAACAGATGCTCACCCTGGACACTCGAAAGCCTAGCTTCGGGATCACTCTTGAGGAATAGATGTGGAGCCTGTACTCAGAAAAAGAGTACAACAAGGTAGTATCAGTACAAACACTATGTACTAGTAGGTATCATAGGCCGACAATAGTTAGATAACATATGTAAAAGAAAGGAACTGAAGATAGGCATGATAGCAATCAAGTACAATTACAACACAGTCCAAGAACAAGTAGCGTAATAATAAGGTTATCAAGGCAGAATCAATGTAATATATGAATGAAGTAATGGGTGCATATGCATATCAATGATATGCACGGGTCAAATGTCTGTCTCCGTACACACATGCTACGGACGGATAACCTCCACGTCTCGATGGTCATGAACCATGGGGACCCACGAAGTCCATGTACTAGTCACTCCGCACACAGCCCAGAGATGACTTCCACAACACCAACCACTCCGCACACAGCCCAGAGATGGTTCCATATCACTAGTCATTCCGCACACAGCCCAGAGATAGCTACTATATCAAGTCTTTCCAAAATATCAGATGTTTCCTTCTTACTTATCATCATCAGTACCAATCACAGATCATATCAATGTATCATGGAAATGAGTATCAATGCAATGCATAATATCAAGATCAAGTGTAAACACATTAAATCCCAGTCGTGCCTCTACATAGACGCATATCACAATATCAATATCGAATCAAGTTATTTCCTTTATCAATGGTAATGTCAAGATAAGTGAGAGGCAATCGTATCACAACCACAATATGGAAACTAAGTAACAAGTCTAATACCACACCCATGGCAACAAGCCAATACACAACAAGAGGTGATAAGCCCACAAATCAACAATAATACCAACCTAAGGATTCCATCCCAACTTCATACCCGAAGGCGTAACATGCTTCCTCTGTCAATAACTAACTCAACATATGCTTCGCTAATTAGAGTCTAACCAAAAAGGTAAGCCGTAACCTACCTCGCTACTGAGCTGGTGCCACGAACAGTCAGATCTGAGCCTTGCCTTCCGAAGAGCCTCTGAATACTTAAAGTCTAGCCATTATCGAATTCTAAGTTAGAAATGGGAAACAACGGTACCGATATTGCTATACATTCATTCGAATAAAAAACAACTAAGGAAAAGAGGGAAATCAGGCCCACACGGGTAAAATGGGTATTTCAAAGATGGAATAGGTAACCCAACATTCTATAAGTTCGATTCTACTCTCCAATTGATAATTTATCTCAATTATTGGTCAATTTCATCATTCGAAGCAAAAATCCCAACTTAGGCATAAACCCTAGCTTTTCCATATTCAATTTCTTAACTCAAATGGAAGATTCAAGCCTATTGGTTACTAATTAATGAAATTCCATACTTAGGTTAGTCAAATATATCAATTAATCTCACATTTGAAGCCTAGAATTCAAATAACAAAGTTAAGGTCAAAACTCATCTTCTTCCATTAACGTTCTAGATTTCCACCATTGATCCAAGCTTAGGAAAGATAAATAACGGATAGCAAGGTTAGAAAGACTTACCCCAAGAAGAATCCACTCAGAAACACCTCAAATCGCCCTTGAAACACTTAGGAGAAATAAGTTTTAGGAATGGGAAATGAAGGGTTTAAATTAGCATTTAATGATTCTGTAACAGCATTTTCCGCCACAGAGAAAAACATCCGCTACCGCACATCCGATCCAGCGGAATACCGTCCATTGAATTAGACTCCCATGGAACCAATATTTCCACGCCCATGGACTAGGCCTCGCTGGGGCGCACCCAGTCTCGCTGGGGCGAGACACCAGACACCAGAATTTTCCTGGTTTTTCACCAAGTCCTTCCCAAATCCTGGCAATCACCCGAGACCTCTCAGATGCAAACCAGACATGTATATACACATAAAAACATTCTATGGATCCACTCGTGGTCTCAGAATTTCCATCGGAGGTCTATTTGACCGGGTTAACCCAATGGCCAAAAACTAACTTTCCAACCAAATATCCAAAACGCTACCGAGTGCCTCGGGAGCCGAACCGAACATCCCACCAAGTCATAATCGACCCTCCAAAGCTCTCAAAATAGATGGATTTTTAAAAAAGGTCCGTTTACCCAAAGTCAACTATCGATCAACCATCTTTCACTTTAAGGTTCTATTTCTCATAAGTCATCATAAAACTCGCTTGATTACCTTGGCAACCATGCCACCCATCCCAGTAGGTCAAAATTGTACAATCAGGGCTAGGGGAATGGTTAACAGGGGTAAATGGGTCAAAAGCACTATAACTACCAAACGGGTCGCTAGATCAGACATTAATTAAACAATCGTTCATCCTCGAACGACAAAGGAGAGAAACGCGAAAAGGTACCTGAAGCGGTAAACAAATGGGGATATCTGGTACGCATATCAAACTCGGTCTCCCATGTGGCCTCCTCAACAGGTTGGTGCTTCCATAGCACCTTAACTAAAGCAATCTCTTTGGATCTCAACTTTCTCACTTGCTTATCCAAGATCGCAGTACGCTTTTCCTCATATGACAGATTCTTATCAAGCAACACAGAGTCCCAACGAATGATATAAGAACTGTATGAATGGTACCTTTTCAACATAGATACGTGAAATGTCGGATGAACACCTGACCGGCCTGGTGGCAAAGCTAACTTATACGCCATTGCACTAACACGATGGAGGATCTCAAAAGGACCAGTGTACCTTGGGCTCAACTTGCCCTTCTTCCCAAATCGCATAGCACCTTTCATGGGTGAAATCTTCAGAAGAACCTGCTCATCCTCCATAAACTCTAAGTCTCGAATCTTTTGGTCTGCATACAACTTTTGCCAGTAACGGTTCGCTTTTTACACGGGTTTAGGGCATAAAAGGCTACTATAAACTCGTTGGTACTCTTTCGGACTTTGTTTTGAAAAAGAGTCGCCATCTAATTTTTAGAAAATTAGGAAAACTAATTTTGAAGGATTTGTTCAAATGCAGTGAAAAAACCTTCATAATCCAGAGTTCTAGGTAAGGGTTCTGATGATCCTCTGGGGAAGGTGTTAGGCACCCCAGTATTAAGGATCCGTACTATACGGTTGACTTTCAAATTGCAGTGTATGAGTATTTTTTAAACTGCTTATTTTGTGTTTATTTTCCCGTAAAAAGAATTATCATAGATAGTTTTTGCATATCATATTTTTTGGAAGAATTTGAATATATTCCCTTTATATATAGGGTATCGTAGTTACGGATTTATAACATCCATGTATAAATAGTTTCCTTTTATATATAAGGAATAAATATAAGTTTGTGAAAAGAAGTGTAAAATAAATGTTATTTTATAAGTTATTTATTTTATACTCATACACCGGGCCTCGGGTTGACTCATATAGGTGCGTTTCGGTCTTATCCAGAACTTTATATCACGCGTAGGTTCTTTATACGTTTATAAGGGCATTTTTATATTAAAAATGACTATATCTTGTCCGTAAATATCTGTTGATTTGGGCCTGCTTTGGGCCAAAACAATGTTTCATGCTTAAAAACCCTTCATTTGTCTCTATTTTCCAGAAACAGGTATTTATGACTTGGTTAAAAAATCTGGGTTTTGTTAAAGTTTAAAACGGGTCCAATATTTTTTTGTCAAAGATTTGCCACTTATCAATGAAGTTGTAGGTTAGAGCCAATTGCGTTAAATCTATCTGTTGAAAGCTGTTTTTTTGGGAAATTCTCTTTGGAGTAGGAATTAAGTCAATCAACTCATTTTTTGTGAAATACCTTTATAAAAATGTGATTTGCCGTTTAAACTTAAAAAAAATCAATAGTGATTCATTTGAAAGCAGTTTTGAGAGGTCTCATTTTTGTTCTTAGTTGCAAAAAGGCATAGTGTTTGAATCCGTGGTTTTTGAAAATCGCATACGGGGACCTAAAATCGACTAAACGACATAAGAGCCGTTGTCCTAAGACGTCTAATTCCAATCATAAGGTTTCCACAATATTATGAGTTTTGAATACAAGTTTCAAATGCATCAAGATTGAAACAAAAACAAGTGTAACAATGTAAAAGAGAGCAAAGTTAGACTAGGGGCGTACTAAGCCCCTAGTTAACCATTTTCACCCATGGCTGGGCCTTCTGCACGCCTCGCTATTATCTTTGTCTTCTCGGACTCGATTTGAAATAATATTCATATTTGGGCCTTAGGCCCATTGGGTGGGCTTGATTTGGACCCGAATGTTCATGCAAGGAGGAGGATGAAAGAAGAAAAGATACTGGTTAGTTTATAATCACTGAACTTATCACTATAATAATCAACTATACATGTATACATGTATGAAATAAAGATTACGCAAATCTATACTTATCCCATATCAATCCTAAAAAGGGAATTGGTTAGCTTGAGACTCGACATGGTATGGGGACTAGGTCTTTGCCCCGTATACCCGATGTCGCACAAGTTCCAAGGGGTCTCTAGGAACCCCAGGCATGGAAAGCACCGGGAAAGGCTCGGACAACCCTGAACTACCACAACTCATTTCAAAACTAACAAGCCCCAAGTAAGGCAGTAGACAGTATAGGATTTGTTGTTCTAAGGAAATCAGTCAGACTCATTTATAGCAAAAAAAGCAACACTGGACAAAAATACAAGAGGCATGTATAGGACACGACTATGAAAATACTCAGGCAAATATTTAGTAAATCAGACAGAGTACAGAGAGAATTATCATCAGCTATACGGCAAAATTGAAACAAGTATAAGCTTCATGAGAATATGACAATGTACAATATAGGTTGATAAAAAATCGGCACAGGAAAGGGAGAAGCTCAGACCCATTGATAGTCATACTGTCTACTCAGAACAAGAGGTCTACAAAGCTGTTTTTAAACAATTTTTTAAGTAGAGGCAGTTGACACCTACTATTGTAAGCAAAGTGAAGCAGCAGGTTATGCACATAGGAACAACAATGGTTGATCACAGTAGGAGGTCAATCCAAATAAGGTCACACACAAGCAAGACTATGGGCATGATGGAAACTTAGGTAGATATTACCTCAAGAATAAGGATCAGTTAAACAAGATAAGCAAGTTCAAATAGCATATATGGGTTTGGTACAAACACAGAGAGAGAGAGAGACATCATACTAAGGCACAATAGATTATCATCCTTTTGTTCAAAAGAGAAGCTTTAGACACAGAGCAAGGCAAAGCAAAAGGCTCATCAGGGAATTTATAATCAACAAAGGTGCACAACATGGTTACAAGTTCTCCAAAGTCAAGAAGAAGTGCAAGAACCAGGTCACATGCCCACAATGCAATCAAGTGCAAGCTAGAGTGATATATAGGGAATGGACAAGGTGGGCACTCAAAGCTATATGGACAAGATAGTGCAAGTGCAAGCAAGATGATGTCAAAAGGATAGGTCATGGATGCTGCCACTGTGGAGGAATAAAGTCAATCGGAGATGGAGTAATGTTGGCAAGAGCAATGGTGGCAAACAAGCAAGTCATAACTCATGTAAAAGAGCAGGTCATGGCAGCATCTGCATAGGTAGATTAATGTAGGGAAGGACAAACAAGGATAAGGCCAATGCATATGGCTAGTTACTATAGCCAAACACAGAATGCAATACATCACAGAACTCGGAAAAAGGGGACTGATCATAAGGTTATAAACTGGTAG
The DNA here is from genome assembly GCF_029784015.1 of Lycium ferocissimum. Classification (NCBI taxonomy): domain Eukaryota; kingdom Viridiplantae; phylum Streptophyta; class Magnoliopsida; order Solanales; family Solanaceae; genus Lycium; species Lycium ferocissimum. The sequence continues at coordinate 40,119,745 of NC_081346.1, forward strand.
AGATAATCTGCACACAGAGGAGTCAAAATTCCAAGCACATATCAAAGCACTATCCTATCCTCGGGTTAAGGTACAGACTGGGGTGTGCAGATATGGTCAAACATAAGTCAAGTTAGAGTAACATAAGCATGGTCTAAAATAGGAAAGCTATGACATAGTTTTAGAGGAACAAGATTGGAAAGTAGTGATTAAAAGAGAAATAGGTACAACATCAAGCACGGGCAAGTAGTGTACAAAACAAGAGACAGGCTGAGTGCATAGAGTTCAATGGGAATAAAGGATGGCATAGACACCTTGTACACACATGGTCAGGATGGGAGAAGGGAAATGAGAGTATGACAAATGATTAAGGCTTAAGACAGGGTTAGGGTACACCTACACATATTTCCCAGACGGGCTAATAAAAAAGAAAGAATTCACACACATGGACAGTGGTGTACACATAAGGCATCAATGACCATTTTTTTAAATACACACACCAATGCAAACAGGCCTAGGGGAAGAACTGAAACAATCAGGTCTCTCATGCTTTCAAAAGGGAATAGTTGCACAGATTTAACCTCTTTCAATATTATATAGTGAACAGAGACAGTCATAGGCCATGATTTTAGCAAACTAAACCAGCTTTTAAAACACTTTTGTGCATATAACTGGGAAGAAACTCTAAACCCAGAGATATCAGACTAATGCAAGATCACAGAAACTCTCATTGATGCTGGGATAAAATAGGAAACAAGCTTCACATTTAAGTTCTACTAAAACAACACAAGAATATTAAGACAAGGCCAAGTTAAGAACCATACAACCTAGACTAACAGGGGGAAAGACATCCATCATACTTTCTGGACACAAAGCAGGCTAGCCATAACAATTTAAGGGACAAGACATCAGTATTTAGGTATTTGAAAGTTGGCAGATTCAGGAAGAAGTGCATTATCTAGGCATGGTGCATTTTGGTTTATTACAACAATTATTTTCAATCACAAGTACCAGATAAGGGCATGATATGGTCACATTGGCACTAATCAAGCTCTGAGAAAGGTCAAACATGATCAATTGATCCATGAGCCACAAAAAACAGAATCAAGTGCCAATCCAAGCACAATAGAAACAAAGGCATACACGATATTCGGAACCAGAGAGAGCTACAACTGAGTAAGAACATAGACCTTATCTTATCACTTCAGAGCCAGGCTTACAGTTATACCAGGTTTGACTCTCATAGACAGACCCAACTTTTATAACTAAACAAAGAAGAGAGGCCTAGGAGTAGCAACTGTATTCACACTTAGCTTCTTCACCATAAAATGAGATGTAACAAACCAAATTCAGTATTTTAACTATATTGCATTAGTGAGACAGATTTGCACCTCACCCTCATGATTCCACACAAGCTTCACATTGCAAATGCACATCAAATAGGCAAACAGGTGAAAGACTAAATGACATCAATACCACCTTATTTCTAAATCAAATAAAGGTAATTAAATAGTCCATTGAACCATATTGCACAATATTTTTCAAAGCATTCAAGGGAAATTTAACATCTCTACTGGTAAACCAACATTAATCCTAATCATCTGATGATTAATATCCTATCCTAACAGCTCCCAAACATCAAATAAATAACCAAGAAACCACAAATAAACTACATAACTACTACCAAAAATAGCAGAAATAAGCTAAAATTTTAACTAAAGCAGAAAATAAAGACTAAAAAGCAATAAATATATTAAGGTTTATCCTTTTTTTTGTGTAGCCTTGAACCAAGAATGGATTTGAGAGCGCTCTTTCCACTTCTCAACTCAGCCAACAACTCACAAAAATAAAACAACTAGTTTTTACTGACCAAAGCAGAAAATAAACAAATTTTTGACTAAAAGAACTTAGCTTTAAACTCGAAATTATATCAAGTCAAAAGATTTATGTTTTTACTGATTTTTCAACCAGGAAAACTTCTCTCTGGTTCTCCCTTTTTTTGAAGTTCGAAACTTTAAACTCAAAACTTGTTTTTCAACTTACTATGAGGTTCTATTTATAGAAACCCCTAGCAAACAACCTTCCCTTTCCAACCGGTGTGGGACAAAGATCAATTCTCAATATTAACACGGTGAAGGGCCAGATTTCAACAAAAATGCAATCAACGGCTAGAAATAAATGCAAACAACTGTAAAATGAAAGTTTTAAAGACAAATCACAAAGATTGTACCTTTAGGGGCTGTTTGGCCTGATTTCATGAAGAGAAGAACGAAGCATTAATGGCTTCGCCTTCTCTCTTCATGCCACTAGCCAGTAGCGATGGGACGGGACCGAGAAAGGCGGGGTAGGTGGCGGAGACAGGCGCGTGGTGGAGTAGGGCGGCCAGGTTTTCACCTTAGCCCTCTCTCTCTGATTTTGCAAGACAACCCCTCAAATAAGGATGTATAGTCATGAGGGAGTATTATTTAGCATTTGGGCCGGGTCAGCCCTTAATGGGTTGGACCTGGCCCTAAAAAATCTAAAACCCTTTTGTATATCATGCATGTATACATGCGTATATCATGTATATATACTCGTAGGGGAAAAATAGATAATTCAAGAAATAGGTCGTCATTTAAAACACATAGTCATAAAAGAAATAATTAAAATGAGGTCAAGTAAAGACTTAATTAAATTAATCCAACGGTTTTAAAACTCATTTTTACAGAAATGGCCTCAAATTGACCCTTAATTGAATGAGGGTTGCAATTATGACCAACCTTTGTAATCAATTGCAGAAATACCCTTGCAACTAACCATTTGCAAATATAGCCTTATTTTGATAATTAATTTAACCAATTAAAGCTATTCTGCGTTAATGTCCTTAATTGATTTGCCCATGGCTTGGACATTTTAATTAAGGCCATTTACAATTCAGCATTTGCAAAATTGACCCCCAGCTATATTGAACCATGAATTGGCTAATTACGAGGTGGTCATTTATGCAAGAATAACAATAATTAAACTAAAATCACAATTTTAAAACAACTTCGCCAAAATTGGCACAAATATACACACATAATACTAATTTAAATCTTGAGGGGTAAAATTGTATATTCTCTTAATTATTCAAATTCCTTCGATACAAAATAAAACAAATCGCCTTTTATCTAATTTTCTTTGATTTTGCTGGATTAAATGAACAATTATTTAAAATTGTTCTGCTGCTGATAAATTCTAAAAATATTATAAAATGCTGTAAAACTGCTGATATATTTCTGAATAATTAATAGTGCCTTGAAGGTTCCCCCAATAATTTATGAAAGTAAAATAGTGACCTGAATAATTGTTTAAAATTATTTAGAATTTCTGTGAGTGTGCAAAATTATCTTATTTATTATCCAAGGATCCTGAGTAATCAAAATAAATTATGGGAGGTCAAAAATCACGTGTCAACATTGCCTACTCTGAGCTGCCAAAACCTTTTCCTGAATCAGCTTCACCTTGTCTAAAGAATCCCTTAGCAAATCTATACCCCAAGGTCTCACCTCAAAAGCATCAAACCACCCAATCGGAGAACGACATCTCCTACCATATAACGCCTCGAATGGTGCCATATCAATACTTGAATAGTAGCTATTGTTGTACGTGAACTCTACCAATGGTAAAAATTGGTCCCAAGGACCACCAAAATAAAAAACGCAAGCCCTCAACATATCCTCAAGTACCTGAATGGTCCTCTAGGACGGACCATCGGTCACTGGATGAAACGCGGTGCTAGGATCTAATTGAGTACCCAACTCACTCTACAAAGTCTTCCAGAACTGGGAGGTAAACTGAGTACCGTCGATCGAAAATGATGAAAATAGGTACCCCGTGCAATCGCGCTATCTCTCGGATGTAAATCCTGGCCAACATCTCTACATTATAAGTAATCTGAACTGGGATGAAATGTGCAGACTTAGTCAACCTATCCACAATGAACCGAATCGAATCATACTTGCCCAAGGTCTTCGGAAGGCCCACAACAAAATTCATGGCTATCCTCTCCTGCTTCCACTCGAGAATGGGCATCCCCTGAAGCACACCGCCCGGTCTCGGATGCTCATACGTGACTTGTTGGAAATTCAAACACTAAGCAATGAAATCTACAATATCTCTCTTCATCCTACCCTACCAGTAGTGCTGTCTCAAATCACGATGCATCTTGGTCGCACCCGGATGAATAAAATACCTGGAACTATGAGCCTCCACCCACACGAGCAACAAGCACACGTCCCTTGATCCTCAAGACCCCCTCATCATCAAGCACGACCTCCTTAGCCTCACCACTCAACACCTTATCACAAATCTTACATAACTAAGCATCATCGAACTGTTGTGCCCTGGTCTGCTCCAAAAGAGACGACCTCGCCTCGACACATGCTAAAACCTTAACCGAGTCTAAAATATTAAGTGGCACAAGACTGTTAGCCAGAGTCTGAACCTTTATGGATAAAGGATGCTCCGAAGCAATCAACCGAGCTAAACTGCCCATACTTACTGCCTTTAGGCTCAATGCATCAGCTAACATATTAGCTTTGCCGGAAGATATAGAATGGTGATATCATAATCCTTAAGTAGCTCCATCCATCTATTTTGTCTAGAATTGAGATCCCTCTGATTGAACACATGATGTAGACTGCGGTGATCGGTGAATACCTCACAATGGACCCTATACAAATAATGTCTCCAAATCTTCAAAGCGAAGACTACCGCTGCTAACTCCAAATCATGAGTAGGGTAGTTCTTCACATGAATCATCAATAGCCTAGAAGCATAAGCAATAACCTTGCTTTATTGCATTAACACGGCGCCTAAACAATAATACGACGCCTGACAATACACGGAGAAATCTTTTTTTTTTAATCAAAGCAATCAGCATCATGCTGGTTGAAATTGATTAATCAAACTAGTATCCACAGAGAAAATTGGCCGAAAGTGCCTACAATATGATTAGCAGTAAAAAATGCAAGAAACAAAAGCAAAAATAACATGCTGCTGCTTCTTCTCCAACCTTGGGTTGATTCCATTTCAAGTCACCTCAAAGCTCTCACCAGGTGCTTATGGAATCAAAAAACCAAATGAAGAATCCTTCAAGTTGAAACTATGCTGTAGCTATCATTCTGCTTCTGCTTTTGCTGCCAAACTTACTTTATGATAATGCCTACTGAATATTCATTAGTGTCACACCAACAACTAATGCTGCTAAGGAGATTCTTCCAATAGGATGAACCAAAGGTTAATACCACACATTGAATAGAACATCCCTAGTAACTAAGTATTAGGCATGAGAATCATGCTACTCTTCTTATGCTGCATTCTAAAATTACTGCATGAAGCTGAAATATCATACAGCCTAATGCTGAGCTCAATCTGGTTCGCTAGTTTTCCAAGTCTTGAATCTAAAGCTTATCATCCGCATTTTGTCACTTAAAGGAATAGTCTTTGCCTCAGCTGGAAGATCCTGATAAGAATGATATTGAAGAACACCTGCAAAATGAACAACCATGTTAGCCAAATAATCTGCTAGTTTGTTGCCTTCTCTGAACACATGAGCCATTTGAGTTTGCCCTTTCTGTCTCCATTCCTGAATCTTATTAATCTCCATGCATACTTTCCATGGCACTTTCCATTCCCCATCTAACACCTTTCTCATGACAAGTGAGTCTGTCTCTATAATAAGGAGAAAAACTGATTAGTAGCACAATAGATTACTCCTTCTACGATTGCCTTTGCCTCAGCCTCTAGAGAGGATGTTTCTGCTATTGTACTTGCCCATGCAAACATTAAGTCCCCTGCACTATCTCTTATACAAAAAGCTGAAGAACTCTGACCAGTGCTGCTCTTATAAGCCCCATATATGTTACACTTGAACCAACCTGTTGGAGGAACTAACTACTGCATAGTTGTACACGTGATATATGGCTGATGAACTTCTAAAACCTGCACCAGTTGTGGCCAATTATCTGGTAGTGTCAAGCCTGGATAAAGTTGTTTAGCAAGTTGGACCAGCTGCTGATTAATGCCATATAATGTGGTTTCTAGATATCCTCCCCCCATACACAATAGTATTTCTCCTTTTCTACAAATGCCACATAATGATGGATGGAGCTGCTTGATAAAGAGGCCTCAGCTTGGAGTTGCACTTTGCTGTCCACCATTTAGTGACAACTTGATTGATCTGTAAAAAAGGAACATTAACTCTTGCTGCTGCTGCGGCAAATATCTGCCAAATCTCTGCTGTAAATTCCCCAGTTAAAAACAGATGAATCATAGTCTCTTGTTGAGGAACCATGCAACATCTGCATATTGAAGCCATATTAATCCCTATAGATGCCAAAACATCATCAACAGGTAACTTTCTATGCCATACTCTCCATAAAAAGAAAGCTATCTTGAAAGGAAGGCCTTTGATACATATGTTTCTATAGAACCATTACTGCTATTTTTTCTGTATAATAACCTCCCATGCACTACTCACTGTGAAATTCCCTATACTTGTCAGCATCCACAATGGTTTTTCACATTGTCTTTCCCCCTCCTGACGTATCAATTTAGACCTTATGTGATCTACAATTTCCTCAGGAACTATTGTGTGCAACAGATCAATATCCCATTTTCCTTCTGATAACACAACATCCACATCTTCTAAATCTTTATTGACCTGATAACCTACTGGTAAATGTTTGATCAATGGTCCTAGTCTAGTCCAGTTGTCAAACCATAGACTAGATAAACCATTTTTTAGATAAACCATTTTTTATTTCCCACCAAATATATTGTTCCATTTCATCTCTAGCTTCCAGCATTCTTTTCCACAACTGTGATCCTCCTTTCCATTTAACCAGAGTTGGAATCTATTTCTTGCAATATTTGTTCCACCTGGATGAGAATCATAGTGTGCAACTAGTCCTGAATCTCTACCATAGCTTAGCAAACAAGGCCTTTAAAACATCAAAAAGAGACACAATCCCATGCCCCCTTCCTCCGTTGGAAAACACATATTTTGCCATGATGTCCAATGCCTATTCCTCTTCTCCTCCATGATGCTCCAATAGAATCTAGCAAATATTCTATGCAGCTCTTGGATAGTGTATTTTGTGGGAACCATTGCTGAAAGTAAATGCATAGGCATGCTTTGAAGAACACTCTTTATGAGCACTGCTTTACCACCAAATGACATCAATTTTCCTTTCCAGTTTTGCAACTTGTCCTTTACTTTTTTAATCAAATCATTATAATACATCTTCTTATTTATTGTATGGAAGATAGGACATCCGAAGTATTTGAATGGGAAGTCATCTCTGGAAAAACCAGTAAGCTGAGCTACTTCTAATGCTAAACTGCTAGAACAGTTTCTGTGCATATAAAAATAGCTTTTTGATCTATTCAGCATCTGACCTGATTGCACCTCATACCTGTGTAACACTCCCATAATCAATTCTAATGAATACTTATCAGCAGATGCAAAAATGATAGTGTCATCTGCATATGCCAAGTGATTTAAATCAGCACTCCACTTAGGCATGCCATAGCCTCTAAACATAGGATCTTCAAATAGGCTGTTCAAGGCTCTTGACAGTACTTCAGCAGCAAGTATAAATAATAATGGCGTCAAAGGGTCACCCTGCTAAACCCCTCTAGTAGAGTGAAAGAAACCATATGGCTGACCATTCAACATTACTGAATACCAATTATTTGCAATCAGTCTCCAGATCATGTCAACAAAATCATCTGCAAATCCCATCTTTTTGAGAACTCTGATCAAGAACAACCAAGATACCCTATCATATGCCTTTGTCATATCAAGCTTTATTGTCACATTAGCAGGTCTGCCCCTTTTCCTAATATCTGTGACAATTTCTTGAGTAAGCAAAACATTCTCAATTATGCTTCCCTTCACAAAAACTGATTGGTTTGTAGAGATGAGCTTAGGCAGCGTCAGATTCCAGTCTTCCATGCACAACTCTTGAAATAACTTTATTAATAAAGTTACTCAAGCTTATAGGCCTCATATCAGCATAAGTCTGTACATCATTCTTCTTAGGCAGCAGCACCAGATTAGTATGTGTAACTGACTTTGGAAGAGTAAAACCTTCATAAAAGGCTTTAACAATATTGAACACATCAGCCCCTACTATATTCCAATAGATTTGGAAGAAAGCACCAGAAAAACCATCAGGACCACATGCACTGTCACCATTCATTGCAAACACTGCACTTTTAACTTTTTCTATATCAGGAAAAGCCACCAAAGTTAAATTGTCATCCTCAGTTACCATAGCCTGAATGTGATTCAGTAAACTAAAATCAGCAGATTCCTCCTCCTGTGAGAACTATTTTTTAAAGAAACTTTCTGCTTCCCTAGCCATGTCTGAAGCTTCTTCTAACCAATCACCATTAGCATTCTGAATTCTTTTTACTTGTAATCTCTTTCTCCTACCATTTACTAGATTATGAAAGAATCTAGTATTTCTGTCACCTTCTGCAAACCATGTTACATTTGCCTTTTGCCTCCAGAATTCCTCCTCAAAGTGTAAATACTTTTTGAGTTCAGCATGAGCCTGTTGGAGAACCATTCTGTTCATAGGGGAAGGATCAGTCTCAAACAACTCTTCCTTGAGCCTGACTATTTCTTCTCTAATCATCAGCTGCTTGAAAATATCACCATATACCTCCTTACTCCATGCAGATAGAATACCTTTTAGATGCTTTAAATTTTGTTTCAACAAAATAAAAGGATTCCCTGTCACCTCTGAGGCCCAATTATTGCTAACAACATATAGAAAATCTTTATGTTCTGTCCAGAATTTTAAGAATTTAAAGGGCCTTATCACCACCTGACCCTGCTCCTTCAAAGAGATGAGTACAAGAGCATGGTCAGAGCCAGTTCTTGCCAAATGCTCTATTTCAATATCAGCAAACCATTGCTGAAACTGTTGATTGAAGAAAATTCTATCCAATCTTTCAAAAATACAATCATCACCTCCTCTACCATTCCACCAAGTAAAATGACTCCCTAAAACCAGTTTCCAATAGTTCACAAGAATTCACACAAAAGGAAAAGTCTTCATAGTCTTGAGGCTGAACAGGAATCCCACCTATTTTCTCATCTTTATGCAACACAATGTTGAAGTCCCTTCCAACTAACCATGGAGAATTTGTGGAACCTGCTATATTATATATGTCCTCCCATAACTATAATCTTTCCCTTTCATCACATTTTGTATAAACTAGTGTGATGACCAAGGTTTTATTCACATTTTGTCCTTTATAAAGTACCAAATTTTTCCTGAATTGTTTACTCCAACATGAGTCATTCCTAATTTCCTTCTATATTTATCAATACATCTTGCTTGTTGAAAAGGCTCCATCAAAGCAATAAAACATAATTTATGATGTCTGTGCAACATTATTAATCTATGAAAAGCTTGTTGAGTTCTCACAGACCTTATATTCCATATGAAAGCTTTCATCATTTAACAATAGCTTTAGAAGCAGCTTTCTTTGACAACACTCTAACTGGTGCTAGACCTTTTTTCTTTCCTTTCTTTCCCCCCCTTATAGCTGTTTTGGAAGGAGAATCTGGCACTGAGTCTACATCTTTGTCTTTAATCACATTATCATCTATTTTCTCTGATGGCTGCCTAAACTCCTCTGCTATATTATGAGAAACCAAATCATGCAAATTTCTCATTGGAGAGTTTTCGTTCAAAGGAGAAACTTTCCCACCACTTGACTTGTTTGCTTCTCCTACTGCTTTGCTGAGATAACATCTTCTGACTGAACCTCTGGTGATCTAGGAGGGTACCATTCAGATTGAATGGTCTCTCCAATATTATTATGACACTGCACCACTTCTTGAAACTGCTGATTCACTAAAACATCTGCTGGGGGATTTCAATCCTCTCCCTCCTTTATAGCTTCCTCTCTACTTTGCTTGTCTGCATTAATCAGGTCTTCCATATGCTCTCCATCTTCCTTATCCTCCAGCATTTCATGTTTACTCTATCACCCCATTTTGAGGGAGATAGAGTATTTCTTGCCAACATATCAACAGCTGGAGTAACCTCCTTTCCATCCACCTTCTTATCTTCCACAGGTACCTGATCCATCTTTTGAACATCCAAATTATCATCTTTAGGAGCTGAATGTCTACAATCTTTCTCATCTCTTTGAATAGCCTCACTTATCAATCCCTCTACTGTTTTGACACTAAAATCAGGCCTTGTTTAATCATTATCATCAACAAGATCAGATTTTGTTTGGTCCTTGATGCCTTCCTCACAATCTTCCTTTGTCTCCTCTTCATTGCCTAAAATATCAAACTTGTTTTGAGTAGTTATCACATTTCTAGCCTGATCATTGCCTACCTCATTGGAATTCCCTGAGACATTTTCCTTTGCCAGCATTCTATTATCTTTAACAGGGTTAAACTTGACAAAGATTTCCAAAAACTTTCCTACGAGTTATACTTGTCATGCCTAAATTTATTCCATGCACTACTATCAGTCTTCAAAATCACTTCACCATTCTGCTTCCCATCCTCCACTTCTTTATCAGCTGATGTAACAATTCTTAATTCAGGATGAAGAATTCTACAACCCTCTTCATTATGACCTTGTAGCATGCATTTTTTACAGTATTTGTACAACACATCGTATTGTATCTTAACAACAACTTCCCTAGACTTGTTATTGTCCTCATCAACAATATCCATTGTTACAGAATCAGGGAGATCATCAAGCAAATCCACCAACACCTTGACCCTCGCACAACTAGGTCTAGTTTTATTAATAGTAGCCATGTCCAATTGTAATGGCTTGCCAACTGCTGATGCCAAAGAAAATAATGATTCTTTAACAAAGAAAGTTGGCAATAGATGTGGAAAAGAAATCCAAGCCATAGCTTTTGTGGTTTCTTCTTCAATTTTAAACATAGGATCGTATATCAATGGTCTCATAGGATAATAATACCCATCCTTTGAATTAATAGTGTGAACACCTTTAGAAGTCATCGTAATAAAATCTTCCAATAGATCAAACCTCATTAGAATATGACGATGTCTAAATAAACCAACCCTACATCTACCTTTGGTACCACATTGTTTTGGAATTTGCACTCTCAACTCCTCAAACTCTGGCCATCCAAATGAAAATTTGCCCACCACTGCGTAGTCGAGTTCTTCAATGGAGTTCATACGTAAAACCTCAGCCTCTGTCAATCTAACCACACGTTTTCCATCCTTTATCTCTACTTTTTTGACCTCAATAGGTTCAATATCATTTTTGGACGTCTGCATGTCATGATTCAAGTGTTTTGGATAAACTAGATTGGCATATGATGGCATATGATAGGGTTTTATCTACGTTTAGTACTGGATTAGGGTTATTGTTCAAGGTAGTTGGTGTTGCGGGGTTCAAAGGAGGGAATTGGGACGATTGAGCAATATCATGGCCAACCACCAGTGGTGATTGGCTGGTAGCCACTAACATTAAAGTAGGGTTTGCTCACTTTTTAAGGTTTGCATGAAGTGAGAGAAGAGAGCGAATTCTAATCTCTTTGAATCATGAATTGGCTAATTTACACGGAGAAATCTTTACCTTCCACGGGTAATGCCAAAAATTGGGGTCAGTCAACATGGTCTTAAGCTTTTGGAAGCTGTCTTCACAAGCATCAGATCACTAAAAAGGTACCTTCTTTTGAGTCAATCGACTCAGGAGAGAAGCAATCGAAACAAGCCCTTTCACAAACCGACGGTAGTAACTAGTCAAACTGTCACGACCCAAATCGGAGGGCCATGACGGGCACCGAGCCCTACCTGCCAAGCACCGTTAATCATGCCTTCATATGATAATCATAAACAAGTGTGGATCATGAGGGTCATCCGATAGAATTCTGCTAGATCATATGAGAAATATGTTGAAAAGGGATAAGCTCGAAAGTAAATACAATGTAAGTATGCTGAACAAAATGTACAAGGCGACAAGGCCATCATAGATGACTATACAAAAAAATGTAGGCCAAGGGGGCCACACAACGTCTGACTATATTGTATTGTCTACAAGCCTCTAATAAAGTGCATGACATAACAAGGTAGGGACAGAGCCCCGCCATACCCATATGTACACAAAAGTATAACGTACCAAGACATAACAGCAACTCCAGAACAAGAGGAGTGCTCCAATATCAGCTGAGCAGCTACCTCTGAAGGTGGATCATCAACCTATCTACCTGAACTTATGGGCATGAAATGCAGCGCCCCCAGAAAAGGGACGTCAGTAAGGACAAAGTACTAAGTATGTAAGGCACGAAAGTAACACGAAGGAGACATAAAAGTACATAAGATGAGACGAATGCATCATGTATGTCTGAACTGCCTCTAGGGGCTAATGATATCCATAAGTACTGTATGTATACATATATATGTGTATATAATGCCTGTCAAGCCTTTGTGTGCACCCCATCATATGATATCGTCCTCTGTGGGCATCATCATCACCGTATCGGCCTCTGTGGGCATCATCATTATGTGACCAGCTGATCAGGTGGTAGTGCGTATATAATGCCATAACCTTCCCCATACCCCATATAAATAATACATAATATACGCTTATATAACGCCTGTAGGGTTATAGGTCTGTACATCTATATAATGCAATGCATGAATATGATAAGAGTACATTTTGAATCTGTCAGAGTGATGTATGGTCGTTATATCTCCGAACATTGTTATGAGATAGCATTTTCATCAATAAGTGACTATGAATCATACTGAATCTGAACAAACATGTACTGAACAACATTACTAGAACATGAATCAACATGGAACATCCCTAGCCGCTAAGAATGGAATCATTATGGAGTAGCGTTACGTTTACATTTCGTTCATAAGGATTATACCAAGAGAAGGAAAGTTAGCCTTAACATACGTCAAGTTGTCAACAAAATACCACAATGAAACTGTCGAGCTAGTGTTCCAATCTCCTTAGTCACTACAGTTCACCTATCAGCCAACAACACAGCAACAACTTCATATAAGTCTCTTTAATTTCACATCACTACTCTCCCCAAGATTTACATCAAAACAACCCCTTATATAATTGATATACAACATTTATACACTTTCTTCTTCCATTAATACCAAGTATAACATCCTTAATACAATCTCAACACCAACTACTATCTTCACAACAAGATTATAGCTCAAAAACACATTAACAACATGACTCAAGTTAGATTACATCTCAAGTTCATATTTGAACCTTCCCGCCAACTTTTTTCCTCCAATCTTAGCATAACCATCATAAAACTCATAAACATGGAGTTAAGATAGAATCTTACCTCAAAACTCAAGAACACATCAATTCCAAGAGTGCTTCACCTTGAAGTATCCTCCAAAACCACAACCAAGAGGAGAAACAAGGTTCCATAATCACTTTAGAACCTTTAAACACTTGATCTTCTCTTTTTATCCTTGATTTTTCTTAGGAATTAACTATATATTTTTTAGAGGATTTTCTAGAAGGTTGAAGATCAGGGGAAGTGGAGAAAATGAGTTAAAATGATAAGTATACGAATTATATATATAAAAAAAAAACTGGAACCGACTTGAAAATACTGGCCGTTTATATATATATTATTGGACCATAATTCTTAGGCCAAAAATCAACCTCTCTGCCGAATGAAATATGGTTTGTATATAAAAATATGGTCTGTATTTCCAAAATATGGTCCGTATTTTGTACTTCCCAAAATAAATTCCGAGAAAACGTATTCTCTTCGATTTATTCATCCTCCAATCCTTCCAACATATGACAATCATGAACGTAAACCTTCACACGCCTAATCTCATATAACCTAGAAGATAACTCCGCTCTCCGAATCTATAGAAACCAACTCATAAAGAAACTTAACGTATAAAAGTATGGTGTGTAACATCCTCCCCCATTTAGAAACATTCGTCCTCGAATGTTAGTACCCTTAGAAGTGTACAGAGATTTTGGCAGTCTCTTTTATAGTCACACTACTACCAACCTACCATACAGCCCAGCCCAACAACACAGTACAATGCCACACAGGGCTACAACAATCAATAACAACAAGGTCCTACATGACCAACAAAAATAACTGATAAATAATACATACCTAAAGATGATGGTGTCATAGTCTGCATCTGCTCTGGGGCTGGAAAAAAATGAGAATATCTAGACTCCATATCTTTCTCAGTTTCCCAAGTCATCTCTTCTACATTCTTATTTCTCCAAAGTACTTTTATGGAAGCTACATCTTTGGTTAGAAACCCACGAACCTGGCGATCTAGAATAGCAACAGGGACTTCCTATATGATAATTGCTCTGTAATCTGGACATCATCTACGGGTACAATCCTGAAAGGATCCCCAATGCACTTATGAAGCATGGATACGTGGAATACCGGATGTACAGACTCCAAGTCTGAAGGTAAATTCAACTCATTGGCTACTTGGCCTACTCTACGCACAATTATGTGAGGGCCAATGCATCTAGGGCTAAGCTTTCCCCTCTTACCGAATCTCATGACACCTTTCATAGGAGATACCTTCAAAAACACTCAATCATCTACCTGGAATTCTAAGTCTCATCGTCTGTTATCTGCATAAGACTTCTGGCTACTCTGAGCTGCTATCAATCTCTCCTGAATAAGCTTAACCTTCTCCACCACCTGCTGAACCAAATCAGGCCCTATCAACTTTGATTCTCCGACCTCGAACCATCTAATAGGAGATCTACATTTTCGCTCATATAGGGCCTCATACGGGGCCATCTGGATACTGGAATGATAACTATTATTAGATGCAAACTCAATAAGTTGCAAATGATCATCCTAGCAACCTCTGAAGTCTATCACACATGCTCGTAGCATATCCTCAAGTGTCTGAATAGTACACTCAGCCTGCCCGTCTGTCTGGGGATGAAATGCTGTACTGAGGTTCATCTGTGTCCCCAAACCCTTCTAGAAGGATCTCCAGAAGTTGGCTTTAAATTGTGCACCTCTGTTTGTAATAATAGATACTGGAACACTATGAAGTTGCACTATCTCCTTAATATATATCTTCGCATAATCTTCGGTGAAATAAGTAGTCCTGACAGGTAGAAAATGTGCTGACTTCGTGACTCTATCAACAATCACCCATATCGAGTAAAACCTGCACTGGGAACGAGGTAAGCCTATAATGAAATTCATATTAATTGCCTCCCATTTCCAAGTCGAAATCTCTATATCCTGCAACAATCCCCCAGGCTTCTGATGCTCAATTTTTACCTGCTGACAATTAGGGAATTGAGCCACGAACTCTGCTATATCCTTCTTCAGACCATTCCACTAGTGTATCTCTTTGATATTATGGCACATCTTCTTTGAACCTAGATGAATATAGTAGTAGGAATAATGAGCTTCTGCCAAAATCTGGCACGACGTAACCTGCAACATCCGGAACACACAATCTTCGTCGATACCTCAGAACCACATCTCTGGAAATCTCAAAGGGTGACTTCTTTTTGTTTGGGGCTATCTCCCTGTACTGAATAAAAGAAGGATCCTCATACTGGTGTTCCTTAACCTCAGCTACTAAAGATGAGATCGTTGTATCCTGAATAATAACTCTCGCATCACCTGAGTCCAATAATCAAACTCTTAGGCTGGGTAACTAATGAAACTCGTAAGCTAACTCCCTTTTCTATGCTCGCAAGTAAGACAGACTACCCATAGATCTTCGGCTAAGGGCTTCGGCTACTACATTCGCCTTCCCAGAATGGTATAGAATATTAACATCGTAATCCTTTAACAACTCCAACCATCGCCTCTAACATAAATTCAACTCTTTCTGCTTAAAGATATACTGAAGGCTCTTATGATCTGTATAATCATCAGCATAAACACCATATAAATAATGTCTCCAAACCTTAAGCGTATGAATCACCGCAGCTAACTCCAAATCATGGGTCGGATAGTTCTTCTCATGCTTCCTCAACTGCCTCCAAGCATAAGCAATAATCTTACCGTGCTGCATCAACACACAACCCAATCCGACGCTCGAGGCGTCACAATAGATAGCATAACCCTCTGATCCCTCTGGAAATGTCAAAACTGATGCTGAAGTCAGTCTGTTCTTTAACTCCTGAAAGCTCCGCTCACAAGTGTCTGTCCACTGGAACTTAGCTACTGTCACGACCCAACCTGCCATGACTGGGACACATCTAAAACCTAGTGGGCAAACCAACATACAAGACACCTATCCATTCAATCCGAATTTATATAACCAAGCTAAACATTTATTACTCATTTAACAGCAAAAGAACAAAATAAATCATGCCATAAATGCTGAAATAAGTGCGGAAGTTCTAACTATTACAATCCCCAAAATTCAAAAGTCATCGTACAGGACTCTAAGCTAAAAATATGTCTAAGAATCTGAAGTCTAACAAGTAAGTAATCCATAATGTCCGGAGTACAAAAAGACATCATAGCAAGATCTTCGGGCGGCCTCACATGGGAAGAAGCTCACCCAAAAGCTGTCAACAAACATCCTCCACGCTAGATGTGAGGATGAGCAATAATCTCTATATCAAAATCTGCACTCAAAGAATGCAACAAGGTAGTATCAGTACAAACACTATGTACCGGTAGATATCATAGGCTGACTAAGATTAGTATCATGCATATTTCGTAAAATCAATAGAATAAAATAAACACAACACATGAATATCAATAAATCACAGCAAGTCAACCAAGGACAATCACAATCAAATCACTAAGAATGTCAAGCAATAACAATCGCGTAAGCCACAACGGAATAAATTTACCATAATAACCTCATTCGCTGTACATACATGCTAGCTGATGTCTTAGCTCAGTAGCCATAACCTGCAGGGGACCCATGGTGTCCATGTACCACCCGTTCCGGATCCTCTCTTCAGACTCGAGTACAACCTCCGCCCCGAAATGAATCTCAATCGCGGGACATATCAAAGTACCTCTCATTTTCGGAACGATCCTCGGACCACGAGCCCATAATCTAGGTCACATGAGTGCCTTTCCATACCTCTTACAGAACAATGTTTCTTACCTTTCCAATATCAACAATTAACTCATCATTTCATGACACAATACCCTTGAGAAGATTATATTAGCTTCTTATCACAACACATCCACTGTAGATTTAATCATACAGGAATAATCTCACGGAGCCTACACAATCAATCAATCACATTCACGTAGGAATTTAACTACACAATACCATGTATGAAAACTAGACATGCTTTCTCCTAACCAAAGTCTAACTTAAGTAAACCGTAACCTACCTTAAAGTAAAATAACACGTAGGTTACTTTGCTTTCTGACCTTCCTTTCCTCAAAGCTTCAATACGTTCACGGTCTAAAAATAGAAGGCTCAATAGTCAATTGCTCAATTTACAAACACCAAAGTAAGAATACCCTTCCCTTTCCCCATTCTAAGGGTGGATGATTTTCTAGGCGATAAACAACCTGTCAAGGCCCTTAGTATTTATTTACCATCAATTTGTACAACATTATATCAAGCATTCCCATTACAAACAATTTTCTATGGCAAAGACACCATTTTTATAGAACCCTAGGTCTCAAATCACTTAGTTTACGATTCTAAATATTCAATTTATGACAAATAGCAACTAATCAATCCATTTAAATGATAAATAAGCGATAATAACCCCAACCCATCAAGTTTAGAAGGTTTATTGACATTCTAGGATTTTTACTTCACTTTCACCATTAAAGACCCATGAAGATGATTACAATAACGAAGGGGAGGGGAATGATAAAATGAAAGCAATAAAACTTACCTCTCAAGGTTATCTTGCCCTAGCTTAAAAATTCTCTCTAGGTACTTGTTTGGAAGTATGTTGGTGTTCTGTGAAAGGAGAAAATAAAACTGAGTATATAGAATACGGGCTACAGTTTTACGTCGACCGCCATAAATGGCATCACGCTCGTCGCAATGCGCGGTACGCGTTTATAGCGGCCAACCACAAAATCGCTGTGACCACTATAGTGGTCCATCTACCGCTATAGCTAAGACATTGCCCGCTATAGCAGCCGCCAAGGAAAATGGATGGCCGCTGGGAGCTATCCGAGTACCACCACAGCGGTACCGTGGTAGCGGTACTCCTTGCGCCACAACGGCTCATTTTGGGCAGTGAGCTTGATTTTGTCTAGTTTTTCCCCTATCACCCCATATTTCATCCAAGGCCTAAAAAACAAAACGCAAAACATGCACACATACAAAAAGACGCCCCATAAATCCACCCGCGACCTCGAAATTCCCAACGGAGTCCTAATTTCCCATAACGACTTGAAGGGTCGTGACAGCTACCTTATGTGTTAGCTTCGTCAATGGTTCTGAAAGAGAGGAGAAGCCCTCTACAAATCTCCTGTAATATCCTGTCAGCCTCAGAAAACTACTAACCTCCATCAATGTCGTGGGTGTAGGCCAGGTCTTCATGACCTCTATCTTTTGAGTGTCAACCCTAATGCCTTCATCTGATACAATATATCTGAGGAAAGCCCCGAAATTTAACCAGAACTCACAAGAACTCACATTTAGAGAACTTTGCATACAACTTCTGATTCTGAAGAACTCTGAGTATAGCACGCAAATGATCTGCATGCTCAGCCTCTGATCGAGAGTAGACCAGAATATCATCGATAAGCACAATCACAAACTGATCTAAGAAGGGTCTAAATATGCGGTTCATCAAATCCATAAATACTGCTGCTGCATTAATCAACCCAAAAGACAAAACTCAAAGTGACCATATCTGGTCCTGAATGTTGTCTTCGGAATGTCTTTCTCTCTGACCTTGACCTGATGATAAGCTGATCTTAATTCTATCTTTGAAAAGTATCTAGCACCCTATAAGTGATCAAATAAATCATCAATTCTCAAGAGCAGATACTTGTTTTTTATCCTCACTTTATTTAACTATCTGTAATCCATACAGATTCACAATGCGCCATATTTCTTCCTTACAAATTAAGGGGTCCCCACCCCCGTACTAGGGCCCAATAAAGCCTTCCAACAAATCTTTCAATACACTCTTAAATTTTTTCAACTGGGGG
>NC_081346.1:40138981-40143983 GCF_029784015.1 Lycium ferocissimum
CCCCCCGGGGACATGTATATATGGGTGTAACGGGGCATTGTCCTATCCTTTCTGCGCCTCGTGTTCCCTAGCAGTCCGTACGCTTTTATGTGGGGATATTATGTAGCCATGTCCGCTCTCGGCTTTTGTTGTTCGGCTTACACGCCCCTCGTCCGCTTGCTCAGTTGTGTATATATATTTTAGGTGTGTGTGCCCAGTTCAGACGAGATAGACAACATTTATTTAATATATCCAGATTACGGCCTCACCGGCTGGTAGATATTGTCGGTGTGCAGGTAGGCCTTAGCAGAGTTTCAGATTTAGAGTGGTTCGCTCGAGGCCTAGTTTGGCACCGAGTGCCGGTCACGCCGCTCCAAATTTAGGGCATGACAGAAGAAGAGGAAATGGAAGTCACCACATTGGCTAAAAGATAAAGAGTTGGCTATTCTTGCAAAGAAGATTTCAAGATTTTAAAGAAAGAAGAATAGCCAAACAAGGCCCTTGTCTCATTAAGGGTGTTTATGCCATTTTGCTAACTTTTGTTTCTAGCATAGTATAAATAGTTCTCTTCTTCTTCATGGAAGACCTAGATTATTTTGATGAGAGCTATTGAAGCTTGTAAACTCTAGAATTGAGTGTTTGAGAGCTTGTTGAAGCTTTTGGTTGTTTGAATTGTTGAGAAGGTGGTTAATTGGGAAATCAATCCCTTTTGGTCTCCTTATGAGTTTGGTGTTGTTGAGTAATCTAATTGAAGGTCTTAACCTTTTATGGTTATGGTTATCTTTTAGTCTTATTGAATTATGTCAATCTATTCTATCCTTAATTTCTTGTCTTTCCATTTTATTATTATATCAATTGGTATCAGAGCTTGGATTAGATTTGTTCGATCAAATTCAGCCTAGGGTTTGTTACTATATAAAAAAAAAAATCGAAAAACCTAGAAAACCCCAATTTTTTTTTTTTTTTGTTATTGGATTCTAGTTCCTTAGTACGTTAGGGTTTCAAATCTGAAGTTTCGAGTCATTCCAAGTTGTTTTGAGATTTTCACCATTGTTGAGTTGAAGAACTTGAAGTGGGTCTTGTTGATTTGGGTGAAATTGGGACTTGAAACTTATTGGGCTTTGTTCTAAAAGTCTTGGGGAGTCTAAATCTGAAAATTGAAGGAAAAACAAGTTGATTTGAAGGTAGTTAAAAATTTAAAATTGTTGGTGTTCTTGAAGACCTTCAAATCTTCATAAGGAAGAAGACTCTCCAAAAGGGCATTTAATCCAAAGTTCAAGTCAAGATTTGGGAAAAAGTGTTTTTTTACCCCAAAAGGGTAAATATTAGGTTGAGTGGGCCCAGGAACGTCATCAGATCTAAGAAATTTGGTCCAAATTTTGAGAAGATCGAGTTCAACACGACAATCGCTGAAGCTGGAAACATTGCAAATTACGGACCGTAATTCACATTACGGATCGTAATTTGGGGTCATAAACTTGGATCTTGAAATTGGGAGTATTACAGTAGCTCACTGGAATTTGGCAACCTCATTAAATACGGATTGTAAACCCAAAATACGAACCGTAAACCACAGTACGGACCGTATTCCCCAACCGTATAAAAGGACCAAGGATTGGAGCATTCTGCCTAGGAAAGACATCATTAAATACGGACCGTAAAACAAAATACGACCCATATCTTGTGGGTCGTAAAAGGCAAGGTACGAAGGTGAACATTCTGTTT
This sequence comes from Lycium ferocissimum, assembly GCF_029784015.1. Taxonomy (NCBI): domain Eukaryota; kingdom Viridiplantae; phylum Streptophyta; class Magnoliopsida; order Solanales; family Solanaceae; genus Lycium; species Lycium ferocissimum. The sequence goes on from NC_081346.1 coordinate 40,140,686, forward strand.
TGGGGCATCACTAAATACGGACACGAAATACGGACCATGAACCACAATACGGACCGTAAACCACAATACGGACCGTATTTTGTCAAGCTTAAACCGTATACTCAAGGTACCTTTTCAAGTCCAAATTTCATTTCAAGCCACTTCCATTTATAAAAAATTTCTTGATCCTTAGTTGTTGGTCTTGTGTCCCTAGTCCTTTGGTAGGGAACCAAAAAAAAGAGTATAGAAATTTTTAAATTTTCATTATTTCCAATTTATACCTTGGATCAATTGGGACTTTAAGACCACGTTTTCAAGTTATCACTTACCCGGGCCCGAAATTTGATTTATTTCCCGATTTTAGCATTTCCTTTTCTTTGGTCTCTCAACTAGTAGCCATCTAGTAGTTGTTCCTACTTGTGTTTACTAGTTCTTGTGTCCTCATTTCTTTCGTGCTAATTTCTTTCGTGCTTTTCTTCGTTTTTGCTTCGTTGTTAGTTTCTTGGTTCAAGTCCGTTTGTTTTAATTGAGTCGTCCGTCCTTCTTGAGTCTACAAGAATCTATTCCGACCAAAAGTAGCATTTGTATCCTTTGAGACCAACTGACTTGAACAAGCTTACAACCTTGAACCGAAGCAATTTGGGAGGCAATCCACAAGGTACACTTGATAGATTGTGAGTTGTTTTTCTACTAACCTAACGCGTTTGTTTTTTTTTGTTGAGTGTTATAGGTACTATGTCATCGGAGGATGGAACACTAGGTCCCACCAGGGAACTTACTCTCATGGATCTCATGCGCGAGTTGCAAAGTATAAAAGGCACAATGGGAAATTCAGGTGGCCAAATGGCAAACTTGGGAAGTCGTGTAGATGCCATGGAAAGTGGTAGTCGAGAGATGTCCCATTCACCACGGGTGGTATTCCAAGGAGGTTCGAGTAGGGTTAATCTAAGTCCTTCACACACGATCACACCCTAACCTTTCACCAAACGTACAACGTACAACCCCAAACCACTCCTCAAACCACACCTCAAAATGTAACCATCCACAATCCCATTGTTACCCACCCAAACAACATTCCGATAGGTCAACAAAATGACCCATTACCACAAGAACCACACCTAAATGAAACACACCACCAACCAAATGATCCACATCCAAATGACCCTTTACCAATCCATAACCTTCCACTTAACCAATAAAACCAGGATGATCGGTCAAATCATGAGGATGAATAGAAGACGCGATGCATGAACGGTATGGGAACCAAGGGATGGGCCAACGGGGCCAAGGACAAGGTGGATACCGGGGTAGAGGTGGAAGACATGGCAATCAACCTCACATGGGTACGCAAGGCGGGTACCAAGATCGTGAAGGTACCAAGAGCGAGAGTGCCAAGGTTATGATTTTAATGGAGAATATGAGGAACATTATGGCCATGGGGGAGGACGGGAAACGAATCTCCATTCTATTAAGATGACCCTCCTAACTTTCAAGGGAGCTTGTGATCCCGATGCATTTCTTGAATGGGTTAAGCAATGTGATAGGATATTCGAGACAAATGAGATGTCCGAAGTGAAAAAGGCTACATACACCATTGCTCAATTTGAGGGTTATGCTTCAACATGGTGGGAGATTTAATCGAGGGGTCGTAGAATTGTTGAATTGCCAATGCCACCCACTTGAGGTGATCTTAAAGAAATCATGCGGAGCAAGTATGTTACCGAGCGTTACAAGTAAGAATAACTCAAGAAGGTGTACACCTTGAGACAAGACAAGAGAAGTGTGGAAGAATACTTCCATGAATTCCAACTTGTCAAGACAAGGATCGATTTCCAAGAACAAGCGATGCAAGAAATGACTCGGTTTCGGGCCGGATTGAATAGTGACATCACCTCCCAAATGAGACTTCATAACTATAGGAACATTCATGAAAAGCTTGAAGCGGCTATTGAAGTCGAAAATGGTCTCAAGGATGACAAAACCAACAAATTAAGGGGCTCCGTGAGCTCATAGAACAACAACAAGGAAAGGGGAACTTCTTTCTCTTTCTCTAATTGGCAAAAGAACAAAGGTTCCATGCATGACACCAAAAATCCTATTGAAAAACGTGCTTAAGTTGAGAAGCCAAGTGATAAGCAACCTCCAAGGTATGCTACAAAAGAAGGAGGTATGAAAACTCCTATCCAATGCTTTAAGTGTCATGGTTTTGGTCATAGAGCGAGTGAGTGTGTTATATCCGGCATTTTTGCATATTTGGAAAACTTGAACATAATTTTGGTTTGTGAGAAATAAGGCCAAATTTGGATTTTTCTTAGTAAGTGTATGCCGGTTATGGAAATTTGAACGTGAAAACGCCGAATAAGGCCTAAGGGCAAAATTGGAATTTTGGAAATTTATTCGGAAATTTGCAAAACATGATTTATGAAGGTTTGGGCTTGGAAAAAAAATAAGAAATAAGGCCCAAGTGAGGGAGGCCCAACCGGCCACTATGTGGCCCAATTCATGTGTAATTAATTTTTGCATGTGATAATTTATTATATAAGGGAGTGGTGGTTAAGAAGCTTCAAGAGAATTAAAAGAAAAATCAAGAAAAGTTGAGAGGAGAAAGAACAAGAGGATCGGCCAAGGAGAAAAAAAGAGAGAAAAAGAAGAAAAAAAATTTGTGGAGCTCTAATCTTTGCCTTAAAAATCTTGTTCTTTTGAATTTATAACAAGTTCAAAGCGCTCTTCAACGTAGCATAATTGGTTTGGCGGAAAAGCTTCGTTTGTGGAAGATTGAAATTTCAAGAAAGGTAAGATTTTTATGCTCTTGAATTATGAAATGAGTTTATATGTTATTATGTTGAATTGGATGAAGATTTTGGAATTATGGTGTGCATGTGTGTGTGAGGGAGTGTGTAGAGCTGGTGTGTGCATGTGTGGGTGTGTGTGTGTGTGATTATATAAGTGATATGTGTTGAATTTTATGTTATATTATGGTTGTGGTTATGATGGAATTAATATTGGAAATGAAGGATGGATGAAGTTGCTAGAATACGGAAATGTTGATGTTGGCCGTAGGCCATGGTGAATTGAAATGGTGACGAATTGTGTTGTTTAATGTGTTAGATGTAGTTATGATCCTTGTATTGTAAGCGTAAGAAAAATGATGCGGGTTTGCATGAAAATGGAATATGTGAAGTCTATGTCGCTTTAGTATGAATTCATGAACAATGGAAACAAAGTGTTAAGGTGTAAAATATGATTAAGGTTGATGAATTTGGATGATGGAAATGAGTTATGAACTTGTATGTTAAAAATGGGGGAATTGGGAAAAGGC
>NC_081346.1:40144083-40222961 GCF_029784015.1 Lycium ferocissimum
ACAAAACGAATGCAAATGAAAGTTTTTTAAAGCAAAGCCCCCCTTTCTAAAATCAAGTAAAATCGTAATCATATGAAATATGTAATATAATGCATAGTGATACATCGGTTTATATGTAACACTACAAGGTAATATGTTATATACATGACTCCGTACGCAAAGTCTCTAACATAACTCAAGATGCCATAACATAGATACTACGACTCGGCGGCACTCCGGAAGGAAATGGAGCTTCAATCCCATCGGAACATCTTCTACTAATATCCTCTGCTCATCCGTATACACTGCGTAGCATGAAACGCGACCCTCGGGAAGTGTTACACCTTGGAAAATTTGCGTTATCAAGGTTGTGGATGGCTTAGTATGAGCTCAAGGGAGAAGCGAGGAGTTACACAAGGATTATGGATGAAGATTATATTATCTGAGCATAAGAACATATATATGACATTTGGAGAGTGTATGGAGTAAATCGGTTAAAATGATCACTCGATGATAGCCCTCGAAACCATGAGTTAAGGTGGGGCCCATATGTCGGGATTTTATAAAGGATATATTATAAGTGATACAAGTAGTACATGGAAAGTTGAGCTAGTCCTAAGAAGTACCCATAAGCCAAATATGGACATAAGCCCTCCAAAAGGACGGTTTAAGGAAACGTTTTAGGATGAGTTGACTTGGAGGGGCAAAAACGGAATTATAAGTTTGGAATTTGGAAAAACACCAAAAATAAAAGTTTTAGATAATTGAAAGATATTTCCAACCATAGGTCGTTGGCCCTCACACAATGTCTAATCAAGAGTTATGGCCATTTTAAGAGCAAAGACCCCCAGTACTTAAATGGTTCCGCGGGCCCCATGGATAAGTCGGTGGAACCGACCTAGGGGGCTATGAATACCCTATCAGCCCATTTTTCAGCCTATTAACATTCCAAAGAGTCCTAGAAGTTTCTCAAAACATCTCCCAAATATTATAGTTCGATAAATCAAGAATTTGACAAGATTACGCCAAACTAGTCCGTGAAAGGTGATTGTTCTTGCTTCTACTTAAGCTTGGTGTTGGAAAAGGTTGATGTGGCTGAGTTTTTTTCAAGCATAAGGTATGTTTTTTATCCCATCTCTTATGTTGAGTTTATTTGAAGGTCTAGCAAGCCTTAAAAATGAAACTAGTCATGAAGAAAAGGTCATAGAGTATTGTATTGTAGTTGTTATGTTTATGGGCTGTTTTGAACGTGTTGTGGTCGTGTGGATGGACTAATTTACGCATAAAAAAATGGTATCTAACGTGGTGGGCGTATTGATGAGGTTATACTCCCTGATTGGGATGGAAGAAAGTGCATATTGTTGTTGTGTGTCAAAAAAACGTCGGTGGGACGTTTATGGAATATGTTGGTATGAATAATAGTGTTGTTGATGTTGGTATTATTGTTGTGGTTGATTGGTTGCTGAATTGTAATTTTGGGCTAGGCATATAAACGGGGAGATGCTGCCCGATTTTTAAATAGAATATAGCGTAGTTTGATTTGAAATTTGGAACAAGTGTGCAATAAAGAGTCTAACGTTAGTGTGAATCCTTTTAAGTGTTGGCTTACGAGCTTGGACAAATAAGTGTAGCTAATAAGAGGTGGAACAGGTATGTAAAGCTTATCCTTTCTTTCTTTTGGCATGTTCTAGATGTAAGTATGATACGATACGAGCCTTGGGGTAACCCTACTCTTATGATCCGATCATGTCTACGATTCTTATTCACTTCTTGACATTCGCACTCTTAATGTAGTCGAGCTATTTCCCTCGAGTCTTTTGTACGTCTGGATAATGAATGCTGCATAAAGAGTTTTATTCTTAAAGTGTTCTATAGCATATAATGTCCCTAACTTTCATATATGGTCTTGGATTGCTATGATGTGTTCGTAGAGGATTCTATAATGAATAATGCCCGTAACTTTCATAGGCGGGCTCGGATTGGCTTGATACATGTTTATGATCCCTGAGACGTTATGTGACATATTTCGTAATGATATTCAAAGAGTACTGAGCGTGACTATCGTTTGATACTCGAGCGTGATTTGTCTACGTATCTATTGAGTCTTAAAAGCTGATTTTTATGCATATGGTTTCTCACTACTCTATTCGTGCATACTGTTGTTACATCTTTCACCGAGTCCCAGGCCGGTATGTCATCATGCGCACTATGCTATATTCCGAAGTATGATGTGATACGAAGTATGATGTGTTACGAAGTATGATGTGTTACGAAGTATGATGTGTTATGGAGTATGATGTGTTCTGAAGTATGATGTGTTCTGGAGTATGATGTGTTGTGGCGCCAATGACGGGGTGGCGACCACTTTCACCGAGTCCTAATGGTCCGGATATGCTTTCTACTATTAATATGCATGATTTGTATTTCAAGAGTAAGAATTTTGGCATTCGGGTCATTATACTTGTTTCCTGTACTTCTTATGCATGATTTGTGTTTCAAAAGTAAGCATTTTGATATTCTGGATATTGTACGTACTTATTTTCTGTACTTCTTGTTCCGGTTATGATCTTGTTTACTGTACTTCATGCTTTACATGCTCAGTACATATTTCGTACTAACCCCATTTCTCCGGGAGCTGCGTTTCATGCCACGCAGGTGTATACAGACGAGTAGAGGATATTAGTAGAAGATGTTAGGTTATTGGCGAGCTCCATTTCCTCCCGGAGTCGAGTCGGAAGTATCTATGTTATGGTATCTTGAGTTATGTTAGAGACTTTGCGTACGAGTCACGTATATAACATGTCGGTCTTGTAAGCGACATATGCGGCGACTGTATCATTAGCATTGTATTACAGACTTCATATGATTACAAATTTTACTTGATTTGAGAAGACGAAAAGCATGTTGTTCTTTGAAAAGCTTTCGTTATGCATTCATTTCATGATTTAAAAGTCTAGTAAGATTATGAGTATCACGAGGATCGCCGGGGTTCGCTCGGCCTAAGCAAGGGACGGGTGCCCATCACGCCTATCAAAAGTTGGGGTGTGACACGAAGAAAGGGTCGATGAATATGTCTTAAGCATGTAAAGCATGAAATGCGATAACAGATCATACTGAAATAAGGAGTATAGAAAATTAGTACGATAACCAGAAAACCACAAGGCTTCCCTTTAGAACATAAATCATGCATGTCCATATCATACCCAATTCATTATGGGACTTAGAAACATAGGTGAATAATCATCTTGTACATATGCATATATAACGTGTCCTGGCCCTTTAGTAGCGAAGGGACTCGGTGAATAAGATCATATAATCATCATGTATAGCCATCATATCATCATATATATACCGTACCCGGCCCTCTAGTGAGGGACTTGGTGGAATAATCATATATATACCGTACCCGGTCCTCTAGTGAGAGACTCGGTGGAGTAATCATATATATATCGTACCCGGCCCTCTAGTGAGGGACTCGGTGAATGAGATCATGTCTCCATCATGTATATCATACTTGGCCCATCCTGTGGGCTGGCGCCATCATTATATCATCATACAAATATATCGTATCCGGCCCTCTACTGAGGGACTCGGTGAGCTATGCAATGAACTGTGTACGAATACATACCCTGCCCGGGACTCGGTGAAAGATGTAATAACAGCTAGCACGAGCAGAGTAGTGAGAAACCATATGCACATAAATCATCTTTTAGGACTCGATAGATAAGTAGACAAATCAACGCTCGAGTATCAAACGATAGTCATGTCAAATCCTTCTAAATGTCATTAGGGCTACGTTAAAGGGAGTCTTAGAGATCGTAGACATGTATCAAACCAATCCGAGCCCGCCCATGAAAGTTACGGGCATTACTCGTTATGGAATCTTCTACGAACGTATCAAAGCGATCCGAGCCCATTTATGAAAGTTAGGGACCTTATTCGACATAGAATCCTTTAGGAACAAAACTTTTTATGCAACATTTACTATCCAATCACACAAAAGACTCAAGGACCATAGCTCGACTTTATTAGGAATGCTAACATCAAAAAGTGAATAGAATCGTAGACATGCTCGGATCTTAAGAATAGAGTTACCCAAGGCTCGAATCATATCTTACTTACATCTAAGACATGCCAAAAGAAAGAAAGGGTAGGCTTTACATACCTTGTCCGCTTCCTAAGCTAATCGGAACTTAAGTCTCGGGCTTCCCAAGATCTACAACAACGTCATTAGATACCAAACATTAGCTATAGGCACTTAGGAATCCAATTCTAAGCTAGCACTTTATTTGCAGAAATTCGGGCAGCATCTCCCCTGTTTATATGCCTAGCCCAAAATTACAATCCAGCAACCAATCAACAACAACAATAATACAAACATCAACAACACTATTATTCGTACCAACATATTTCATAAATGTCCCACACGATGTTTTTCAACATACAACAACAATATGCACTTTCTTCCATCCCAATCAGGGAGTATAATCTCATCAATACGCCAACCATGTTAGATACCATTTTTGTATGCATAAATCATTCCATCCACACGGCCACAACACGTTCAAAATAGCCCATAAACACAACAACTACAATACAACACTCTATGACCTTTTTTCCATGACTAGTTTCATTTTTAAGGCTTGCTAGACCTTCAAATAAACTCAACATAAAAGATGGGATAAATAACATACCTTATACTTGAAAAAAACTAAGCCACATCAACCTTTTCCATCACCAAACTTAAGTAGAAGCAAGAACAATCACCTTTCACGGACTAGTTTGGCGTAATCTTGTCAAATTCTTGATTTATCGGACCATAATATTTGGGAGATGTTTTGAGAGGCTTCTAGGACTCTTTGGAATGTCAATATGCTGAAAAAAATGGGCTGATGGGGGTATTTATAGCCCCCTAGGTCGGTTCCACCGACTTATTCATGTGGGGCCCGCGGAACCCCTTTGGCAGCTTGGGGTCTTGCTCTTAAAATGGCCATAACTCTTGATTCCGACATCGTGTGAGGGCCCAAGACCTATGGTTGGAAATCTCTTTCAATTATCTACAACTTTTATTCTTTGTGTTTTTCCAGATTCCAAACTTATAATGCCATTTCTGCCCCTCCAAGTCAACTCATCCGAAAACGTTTCCTTAAATCGTCCTTTTGGAGGGCTTATGTCCATATTTGGCTTATGGGTCCTTCTTAGGACTTGCTCAACTTTCCATTTAATACTTGTATCACTTATAATATATCCTTTACAAAATCCCGACATGTGGGCCCCACCTTAACTCATGGTTTCGAGGGCTATCATCGAGTGATCATGTTAACCGATTTACCCCATACAATCTCCAAATGTCATATATATGTTCTTATGCTCAGATAACATAATCTTCATCCATAATCCTTGTGTAACTCTGCTCTCCCCTGAGCTCATACTAAGCCGTCCACAGTCTTGATAACGCGAAATTTTTCCAAGGCGTAACACTATACACCATGGCCAAATGGCATGGGCTGACACCACTAGTGGGCGGCATGAGATGATACCCCGGACGTGGGAGGCCTGGACGTAGGCTAATGCTAATCTTTGTTGCTAATGTTATTGACTATCACACCGCACCTATATGGTCGGGCAGCTTATACATTTATGTCTATATGATATGATGATGAGTATGAAAGTAAGCCAACATGTATTACTTCCTTTATGATTCAGTCAGCTACAGATTGCTTCTCATTGATGCCTTTTTATTTCATTGATGTCTTAGTATTGTTTATGCCTTACATACTCAGTACAATATTCGTACTGACGTCCTTTTCTTCGGATGTTGTGTTCATGCCCACAGTAGACAGGGAGGTGATCCATACTCATAGGAGCTAGCGGCTGATTTGAGAGCACTCCATTTTTAAGAGGTGCCATTGATTATTCTTTTGGTACATATATGTATATATTCATGATTGGGTACGACGGGGTCCTGTCCCGTCCATATGTCTAATACTCTAGTAGAGGTTCGTAGATACGCAGTGTGGGTAGTATGGTCCCATGGTTTGTATGTATATGCATGTATATATTATTTTGATAGCCGAAGGGCTTATGTTTATAAAAGTAAATATGCTTCAAATGTTAATAGCTTTCTATGATCATGAGCATGTAGTACGAATGAGCATAGATGAGTAACAAAGTGAGTGGTGTTCGGTGGTTAGCCCCGGATACCCGTCATGGCCCTAGCCGGGTCGTGACATGCATGTACTTAAGGCATGTGTTCAAAACCTATACCAGTAGAAAATAACTAATTATCATTATCAACCTTAACGTTTATATTTTCACTTGACAGTTAAGCCATCAAACAATACACAACAGAATTACTAACAAACTACAACATGAACATGAATAAATATCAGCAAGTCAGTATGATAAGAAAAAAGTAGCAGCCCCTCTATTACCAAAAAGATTAGAGTAATCCTGATTAAGTGAAAACGTAATAGCAGACTTCCTTTCTTTCTTCTTCCAACCCTTCCTTTTCCTATGGTCCATAATGATACTAATTAATGAATGGAAGAGAAGTATATTGTTTCTGTAAAATTCATCCTGGCAGTTAGCTCTGGTCCCATCCTCATTAAACCCTCATTAATAGAATTCAATTTTAACCATATTTTCCCACTACCATATTGTCCAACATCCAACTGTTTACTGATCAAGAGTGAGCATCTTGTGGAATAAATTTATGTTTATTACAAATGTATTTCTTTTACACTCCTGATGTATGAAGTGATAGGTAGTGAAAAAAAAAATGAGAGAAAAGAAAATGCCTCTAATCCATTAAAACTTTCCTTTCGTCCTCTAGAGCATATAAATATACAACCATAAACTATATAATTTTATACCTTAACAAAGAAAAAACTGCAAAGCCATGAGACAGAACCTCATGGAGTTTGGAGCACCACCAGATTTACCTTGCAAATCCTTGATCCTCCACTGTACAATAAATTCACAATTCTTGTAATAGTCGAATCTAGTCTTGAATCGGACATCAATTTCATAACATTCAAATCATGGAACAAACATAACGACAATTATACAATGATTTTAGGTACACAACAAACATACCGCCAAGGTTTTCATTTTCAACCACACAAATGGCCACTTATCATTTTCATTTCCCGTTTGAGAGTGAATTAAGTAAATGAAGTTCTCGTGAGAGAGCTTTAGTTCTTCCAAACCAACCCATAAGAGAAGCCCAAATCAGATGAATTAATTTCATAAAGCGACCTCGTATAGCTGAAGCAAATAGAAAGCTCTGAAACAGCAGAACTCCTAAATCCTTTGATTCTTCATTAATTACAAGTTCAAAAAAGAGGTAAAACCCGAGCATAGTAAATTTCAATAGCCGACGAATGAGATTATCTTTTTCATTTTACCTCCGAACCTGACCTAGAAAAGCACAAAAAAAACTAGATTCTATTCGTCGGCCCAATATTAGAAGCAAACGATAATAAATAAATAAAAACCTGTTTCGAATCAAACTGAAAATACTTTTCACGTATCTGAAACCACGAAACGGAGAATTTCATGAAATAAATATGAAAAACGTGATGATTTATTACTCAATAAGTTGGTTACACAATTTAAAGAACCCATAAAAATATGGAGACAAAGAACTAACTTAGAACACCGAATAGGTAAAAAAGTTCAATCAATTCATAAGAAATTTATAATAGACACAACCCCACAATAAATTAAACCCACAACATTATTTTACCCCTTGAACCAAGTCTCCAGAATAAACCCCAACAGATGAAACCCACAATGAACTATCGAATACCTCCCCTCGTTGTCCTCCAAGCCCCACTTTTAGCCTCACGCCCAACCGAAAGAAACTCAATCACAAATGAATGGAAGAAATTTTAAATATTTTCATCGAAGAAAGCAAAAAACATGAAATCCAGCGATTGCATTTACCAGATAATGAGAAGTGAGTGACGCATTATCCCTCAAAGATGACTAGATAATGAGAAGCAATCGATGCAGAAGCTTGGAATCAGGAAACCCAACGTGCGTCTCCAATGATTGCGTCTACAGAGATTGTAATTTGACCAGTCTCAGTGGGTTTAGGTCTTTAGGGATTTCTTTAGAGAGATGATGAAATATTTTAGCAAAGCCGCTGAAATATCTATAGTGCCTTTAGTTGATGGGAATTTTTTCTTTATAGGGACTAGTTATTAAAAGTTTTTAATTTATTTGGACAATAAAAATGTGAATTAGGGACTAGAAAATAATCTCATCCGTAAAAAGATACCATTAGGGAACATATTTTAAACTCGTCGCTAAATTTTGGTCTCTAATAACCCTTTTTCTTGTAGTGTAATATGTCTCAAACTGTCTAGAATGCCACGTCATTAAGACTCTTCCACTTCCTATTCCAAATTAAGCCCTTTAAATGCCTGTCCATCCTGAACCTCTTCATACTTCAAAAGAAAACCTTTCCTTCTTCAGATCTTGCCAAAAAAAAAAAATCACCATTTCTTAAAATATAAATTGTCCTTCATCATTCGCCAGAATCTAAGCCCCACCATATCACTACCAGATCCAAAAAAAATTAGTCTGACTCTGGTAAGCCCCACTTCCATCGATCATTCTAGAATAGATAAAGGACTCTATGAGCCCTGTGTAGACCTTTTCCTTGATGACTCTAAATGAGGGGAGAGAAACAGATCTATTATCATGGAAAGCGAAACTGAAATTGCTAAGGGGTTTATAGAGGCCTTGAAGGCAAAAGAAAGTTGTGAAGGAACTCAGACGGATCTGATAACTAAACTGATAAAGGGGGGAGGAACCTATTAGGGAAGAAATGGATGCAATCCTCAAGGCATGCAATCCATTGGAAGATGGGTATCTGCCATAAGTAACCCTTGTGGTAGTGCAGAAGAGACATCATACACATCTGCTCCCTGCAAATGACAATGATCCTAACATGATAGACAAGGATTGAAACACCTTGCCAGGTATTGTGATAGACACCGAGATGTGCCACCTTATGGAGCCTGATGTTTATTGGTATAGCCATGCTAAAATTCAAGGTACTAATCGTCCAGCTGATTACCATGTATTGATTGATGAGAACGGATCCGGCGCCGCTACAAACTGGCTATGCTACAAATGCAAGGTGCACACATTCAGTCTCCATGGTTCAACCAGCCTATTATGCACATTTGTTGCCCGTTGTGCACGATATTACATTGAGGATGATGTGGTAATAATGGAGAAATGAAAATTCTCAAGAAGGCTGCCATGACCCAATTTCACTAAGTCGTGCGGGTGCCTACCTTTCTCACCTCGGTAGGCGAACCCTTAACTCAACATTCATAAATGATAGAAATTAGCAGAAGAAAGTAAAATAACGTACGTCTTATGGATATAATATAAATAAGTGCAGAAGTAAATGAAATCCACCCTAGTATCTGGTCTGGTCATCCAAAAGCATCTAAATCCAAATACTGCAAGTCTGAATAATAATACATAAATAGTTTCAAAATCATGTCTCAGAATGGAAAGCAAGACATAATAATAGGAAGAATCTTTGGGTAGCGAACGTCCTTATGCTCACCCTGAAGGGACTCGAATAGGCAGTCCTCGAATATCAGCCACGACGAGTAGAAGTAGATCCCACCTGGTACTCTGCATTCATAAATGAATATATCAAGTGCAGGTCAGTACAGACAACAAGTACTGGTAGGTATCATCAGCTGACTAAGACTAGAAAACTTATATAAAGACAACTAAGCAATATAAACAAGTGAACCAACAAATTACAAGTTGACATGAATCCATATCCACGTACGAGTCATCACCTATGTTATAGTGTCTAAACCCAACTGTGCGCTCTTAGTATAATCAATCCGAAACAATACATCACAATCATATCACAAAAAGTCATCACCTATGTTATAGCATCTAAGCCCAACTGTCACGACCTAACCGGAGGGCCATGACGGGCACTTGGTGCTAACCCACCCGAGCATCTCTTATCGTACATTCATATTCACATCTAGGTGAGTCACATAGCCTACTCATGATTTCTATACATCAATAATACTAATCTCATTAGGCAACGACACATTTACATCATCATCAACAGCTATTCCCATATCCATGTACCCAAGCTGACGAGGCTAACAAAATGGCATACGAAATATGAGCCGACAAGGCTAAAAGACTTCTAACCATACATAATTGTCTACGAGCCTCTTAGAAGATTATGTAACATCATATAGATGGGACAGGACCCAGCCATCCCCATATGTATGTGTACAAAAGAATAATAACGACAGCTGCAGCTCCAGATGAAATGGAGCTCCTCTATGTAGTCCCTGAACAAGTAATCTATGGACCAAGCCTGTCTCCTTGTCCACCTGCGGGCATGACACAATGTCCATAAACAAAAGGACGTCAGTACAAATAATGTACTAAGTACGTAAAGCATAATAACAAACATAATGAAAGCATAAGAAATAACATAAGATTGACGAGTCCTGGAAGGAAAGAGCTAGGTATACCTCTAGCGACGTTCATTATATTTGCGTACCCTCTTTCTAATGGGAAACTTCCATTTCATACATTCGTACATTTAGAAGTATCATACTCAACCATAGAGGTTCTATGTCTTACATACCCGACCATGATAAGATTCGGTGTTACACATACTTGGCCCTACCAAGGCTCAGTGTCATCCGTACCCAACTGCAGTGGTGTGCACGCGATAGACATCATACCCAGCCATAGAAGCTCGGTGTTACATGATAGCCATACATACTTATACACGTATACATAAAAGTCCATAAGTATTATCAACATCATCATCATCGTTTTTCGTTACATCCTTCCTTAGGGGATCAACTATCATATAAAGGAGGTAATAGCATCGTGAAAATATTGAGAATCTTGAGCTTTAGTAATTCTAGGGATGGAGTCATTTGGAAGACATTTTGGAACCCGTGAGAAGGTATATAGCAAATGAGTCATTCCTTAATGAAAGAAGGGTTAGCCTTACATACCTCTTTGTCTTCTTAACTACTTAACGTTCATCGTCGAAGCTTGAGAAATCTACATTTAGAAGGATTCATACCATGGTTAAGCCTTAATGATACTCTTAAACCCAAACTAGAATAATTCATGAGCTAACGAAAATCGGGCAACATCTCCCCTATTTCATCGACTTCCACCATATTACAAAACAACTCCCAAACATCCATAATAACATCCACAATATCATAATTAAGTAATCACATTCCATTAAGTCTTCAATATTCATTCTCATATTCAACTCATACTAGCAACTTCATACCAACTTTTGCACATTTTCATACAACACTTCCTCATCATCATTATTATTTTCCTTAATGAGATTATATCCATATCATACTAAAATCATGGCTCAAATTAGTTTACCACTCATAAACATCATGAACTCCACATTTAGAACTCATCCTCTGCATTTCTCCTTTCCTACAAGTTATGTTACAACCAAGCATTCTTAATAACATGAAATAAACATGAAAACTAACCTTTTTATCTCATAGGAACAAGATTTTGAGCAAGATATTAACTTGTGCAAAAACCCTAGCTATAATACCCAAGTAAATCTTGAAATCTACCAACCCTAGAGAGCCTTCTAACACATGAACACTTCAATTCTTGCTATTTGATCTTTGTAATCTCTTAGGTTTGAGTGAAATAAGTTGGAAGAAGGGTTTTGGGAGCTCTCAAGACTTGGAGAGAAGGTGGCAAATGAAATAAATGAACAAGGGGGCCATATATTACAAAATAAAATTCTAGCTCGACCCGGATATACGGCTAATTATACGGGCCGGATAATTTATACGGTCCGTATAATTGGACCATATAATCTCACCGGGGATCACCCTTCTCTGAAAGTAATCTACGGACCATTATACGGGCCGTATAATTTATACGGTCCGTAAAAATGGCCGTACAACTGGGAATTTTTGAATTTCATTCTCGTCGACTCGTTTGACTTTCAATCCTCGTGGAACCTTCTTGGCACTTATATAACACTTCATTAACCATACAGTAGGCTCTATAGCCACCCCTCGAGATATTTCTAAATACGTATCAATTCAACTATCGCGAAAACTCTCCCAAACATGATTTACATTTCACTTCCTTCAACAAACTAAATTTCACATATCGATATGACTTCAAAATCTTATAGTACGCACTTTGAGATGCCTAATGCTCTCCTTAATCTCGTAAGGATTTTATGTTCATCTTAAGCTCATATTAGTCTACTCACAAGGCAACAAATCTAGAATTTCTGAGGTGTAACATTCTTTCCTCCTTAGGAACATTCGTCCTCGAATGTTAGGTTCTTGGGGATTCTATAAAAATTTCGCCAGAGATTCCCCTATAATATGGCACTGCCATCCTGTCGCAGCAACCCAAAATACATCACCTCACAGGGCTACAACAACAACATCAATAACCATGGCTACACACGACCAGTAAAGTATCAAGGAAAGCACTACATACCTGAGGACAATGGCGTCTCTGCCTGAATCTCTTCTGGAGGTGAAAATAAATGCGGGTACCTGAACTTCATGTCTTCTTCTACTTCCTAAGTCATTTCCTCTCTATTATTATTCCTCCATAAAACTTTAACTGAAGCTACATCTTTGGTTCTGAGTCTCCGTACTTGCCTATCTAGAATGGCAACGGGAACTTCTTCATAGGATAATTGCTCAGTGACTTGGATATCATCTACCGGTACAACTCTAGAAGGATCTCCAATGCACTTACGAAGCATCGGTATATGGAAAACCGGATGCACTAACTCCAAATCCAAAGGTAGATCTAATTCATAGGCCACTTGGCCTACCTTGCGTACAATCTCATAAGGTTCCAATATACCGAGGACTAAGCTTGCCCCATTTGCCAAATCTCATGACGCCCTTCATTAGCGACACCTTCAGGAAAACCCAATCTTTCACTTGAAACTCTAAGTCCCTCGACGATTATCTGCATATGATTTTTGACGACTCTGAACTGTTACTAATCGTTCCTGTATGAGCTTGAATTTCTCTATAGCCTGCTGGATCAAGTTTAGTCCTATTAATTTTGTCTCTTTTACTTCGAACCACCCAATTGGAGATCTACACTTGCGCCCATATAAAGCCTCATATGGGGCCATTTGGATGGTGAAATGATAGCTATTGTTGTAAGCAAATTCAATAAGTGGTAAGTGATCATCCCAACTACCTCCAAAATCCAATATACATGCTCGTAGCATATCCTCAAGGGTCTGAATGGTGCGCTCAGCTTGCCCATCAGTCTGCGGATGAAATGCGGTACTAAGACTCACCTGAGTCCCTAAACCTTCTTAGAAAGTTTTTCAGAAATTGGATGTAAATTGAGTCCCTCTATCTGAGATAATAGATACTGGAACACCGTGAAGTCGCACTATCTCTTTAACATAAAGCTTTGCATAATCTTCCGCTACATACGTAGTCCTGACCGATAAGAAATGAGCTGACTTTGTGAGTCTATCCACAATCACCCATATAGAATCATACTTACATCGAGAACGGGGTAAGCCTGCAATGAAGTCCATATTAATCACTTCCCATTTCCAAGTTAGAATTTCTATAGCTTGTAACAATCCGTCGGGCTTTTGGTGTTCAATTTTCACTTGCTGACAATTAGGACATTGGGCCATGAATTCCACTATATCTTTCTTCATCCCATTCCACCAATACATAGATTTAAGATCATGATACATTTTCGTTGCTCCGGGGTGAACGGAATAATGGGAACAATGGGCTTCTTTCAAAATCTGTTGACGTAACCCTGCAACATCGGGCACACACAACTGCCGCGACATCGGAGAACTCCATCTCCCAAAATTTCAAAGGAGGACTTCTTCTTCTGAGGGAGTGTATTTCTGTAATGAACTAGCATGGGATCCTCGTACTGGCACTCTTTCACTTCAACCACTAGTGACGAGACCATTTTGAATTCGAATGGTAGCTCCCATATTGCCTGAGTCCATTACCTGAACTCCTAGGCTAGCTAATTGCTGGAGGTCACGAGCTAACTTTCTTTTCTCTGGCTGCACATCGCATAAACTTCCCATGGATCTATGGCTAAGAGCATCGGCCACAACATTTTCTTTCCCGGGATAATATAGAATGTTAACATCATAATCTTTAAACAACTCCAACCATCGACTTTGCCGCAAATTCAATTCTTTCTACTTGAAAATATACTGGAGGCTTTTATGATCCGTGTAGATATCCACATGGACACTGTACAAATAATGTCTCCACATCTTTAATGCGTGAATCACTGCAGCCAACTCAAGATCATGGGTTGGATAATTCTTCTCATGTTTGCGCAACTGCCTTGAAGCGTAGGCAACCACCTTACCATGTTGCATCAATACACATCCTAACCCAACGGCTGAAGCATCATAATGGACAACATAGTATTCTGATCCCTCTGAAAGTGTTAGGGCTGGGCCAGAAGTTAATCTATTCTTTAGCTGTTGGAAACTACGTTCGCAAGCACCCATCCATTGAAATTTAGCTGATTTCTGGGTTAACTTCGTGAGTGGTGCAAAGATAGAAGAAAACCCTTCTACAAACCTCCTGTAATAACCTTCTAAACCCAGAAAACTATGAACGTCCATAGGCGTCGTAGGCCTTGGCCAAGTCTTCACGGCCTCAATCTTTTAGGTATCTACCCGAATACCATCGACTGAAATAAACATTCCCCAAAAAGGTCACCGAATTCAACCAAAACTCGCACTTCGAAAATTTGGCAAATAGCTCTCAAGTTTGGAGAACTCTACGGGGGTACATAAATGGTCCGTATGTTCTGTCTCGGACCAAGAATATACCAGGATATCGTCAATGAACACAATCACAAATAAATCTAAGAAAGGCCTGAACACATTGTTCATCAAATCCATGAATACTGCTGGTGCATTAGTTAGTCCAGATGACATTACCCGGAACTCAAAATGGCTATATCTCGTTTTGAAAGCCGTCTTAGGAATATCCTTCTCCCTAACTCTCACCTGATGATACCCGGATCTCAAATCTATTTTTGAAAACCATTTGGCACCCTACAACTGATCAAATAAGTTGTTAATCCTTGGGAATGGATATTTGGTCTTGATCGTCACTTTATTCAGTTGCTTGTAGTCAATGGACATTCGCAAGGAGCCATCTTTATTTCTAACAAACAGCACGGGTACTCCCCACGGGGAAGAACTAGGCCTAATAAAACCTTTCTCAAGCAAGTCCTTCAATTGCTTATTCAACTCTTTCAATTCTGCGGGAGCCATTCGGTAAGGAGGAATAGATATGGGCTTGGTATCCGGTAGCACATCAATAGCAAAGTCAATCTCCCGCTTAGGAGGAAGGCCTGGAAGCTCATTTGGGAATACATCCGGAAACTCATTCACCACGGGGACAGACTGAAGAGTTGGCGATTCGGCTTTTATATCTTGAACCCAGACTAAATGATAAATACAGTCTTTAGTAATCATTTTCCTAGCCTTGAGGTAGGAAATAAACCTACCTTTCGGGGACACGGTATTTTCTTTTCATTCTAAAATCGGTTCTCCCGGGAACTAGAAGTGAACCATTTTCATTCTACAATCCATATTGGCATAGCAAGAAGCCAACCAATCCATGCCCATAACAACATCAAAGTCCACCATTTTTAACTCATGTAAATCAGCCATAGTATGATGATCACGAATCACAATTGTATAATTTCTATATGCTCGACTAGCTATTACCGGTTCACCAACGGGTGTCGATACCTCGAAAGGTTTGATTGACTCTAGTTTGACCCCAAATTGACCCGCAATATATGGAGTAACGTATGACAGTGTGAAACCAGGACCTATCAAAGCATATACATCATGAGAAAGTAACGACAATATACCTGTAACAACATCAGGGGAGGACTCAAGATCCTGCCGTTTGGCTAAAGCATAAATATGATGCTGGGGACCACTAGAACAATGAGCTCCTCCTCTACCTCTACCGCGGCTGACCGGCATCTATGAACCTTGCATCAGAGGGCGTATAGATGATGAAGCCCCGGCTGCCGACCCTGAAGGGTGGATCCTACCCCTACCACTAATTGAGGGGCAGTCACGCATGATAAGGCCTGGCCGACCGCATGTATAGCAAACCTCTGAGCCTAATCGACATTGGCCCCAGTGTAACTTCCCGCACTAAGAACATCGTGGCAGGGTTGGCCTTACCTGAGCCGAATCGCCTCTAAAATGAGAACCTGAAGCCCTAAAACTCTGACTCGGCTCGCAATGAGTAGATCTATCAAATCTCTGGCCTGTAAACCGTGGAGGCGTACCAGTCATTAAATGGCCTGAATGCTTAGAAAACTGCTATCTCTGCCCTCCTCTGAACTCACTAATCGGACCCGAAGATCTAGCCCTCTTGCTATACCCTCTGTCATGCTCATGCTCACTTCTTTGTTATTGTTGGATTTTCTCTAAATTCTGGGCATCGGCTTGGATACGTGAACTATCCATGTTGTATTGAAGGGATGCAGTCAAGCATTTATCCATCAAATGTGGGCCCAAGCCACTCACAAGTCGGTGTACTCGATCACCCATATCCGCTACCATGGCCAGAGGATACCTAGCTAAAGAATTGAAACGGAGACTATACTCTAAAGCACTCATGCTTCCTTGCCTAAGATTCAAGAACTTATCAGCTCTAGCCCGCCGAACCTCTGGAGGCAAGTAATGTCAGAGGAAGGCATCCACAAATTCTTGCCATACCGGGGGATGTACATTAACTCCCCTTGAAGCCATCCAAACCATATATAAATGAACCGTGACATCCCGCAATCTATAGGATGCTAGCTCTACCGATTCAATGTCTGAAGCATGCATCAACTGAAGTGTCCTCAACATCCCATCAATAAAGCTCTGAGGGTCCTCATCCGGCTTTGACCCGAAGAATTCGGTGAGTTTAAGAAAATAAAATCACGGGCTCTTGCACTAACAGCCCTATTACCTTGACTTGTACCTTACCGCTGGGTCTGAGCGGCAACCAATTGAATGGGCAAATGAATGGCCTTTTTCACATCTTGGCCCGAAGCATCTGGTGGAAGAGCTGGGGCTGAGGATCCCTCGTGCTCCTCTGAAGAGGGTAATAAGTGGGAGGACCTAGACGGAACCTCATTCTGGGATTCATCCCCCCTATAACTGGTGGCGGTATTCTTTCAGCCCGCTTTTCCATCACTGTCTTGCCCTTTTAGGCTGCTGTAGCTTTCCTCTTTACAGGCATTTCTGAAATACATAATACACGGTTAAGGAAAGAGAAATCCTTATATCATGGCTCTATCACACGATTAAAGTAGAAAGAAGGTCATTCATTCCTAAAAATGCCTGCAGCCTCCTGTTTATAAGTGTGGTGCGCAACACACCCATAAATAAGACTCTACTGGACACGGCTCGTAGACACACCCTAGGAAGGAACTGCTCTGATACCACTTTATCCACGACCCAACCGGAGGGCCATGACGGGCACCCGGTGCTAACCCACCCGGGCACCTCTTATCGTACATTCATATTCACATCTAGGTGAGTCACATGGCCTACTCATAATTTCTATACATCAATAATACTAATCTCATTAGGCATCGACACATTTACATCATCATCAACAGCTATTCCCATATCCATATACCCAAGCCAATGAGGCTAATAAAATAGCATACGAAATATGAGCCGACAAGGCTAAAAGACTTCTAACCATACATAATTGTCTACGATCCTCTAAGGAGAGTATGTAACATCATATAAATGGGACAGGATCCTGCCATGCCCAAATGTATGTGCACAAAAGAATAATAATGACAGCTACAGCTCCGGATGAAATGGAGCTCCTCTATGCAGTCCCTGAACAAGTAATCTATGGACCAAGCTTGTATCCATGTCCACCTGCGGGCATGACGCAGTGTCCACAAACAAAAGGACGTCAGTATGAATAACGTACTGAGTACGTAAAGCATAATAAAAAACATAATGCAAGCATAAGAAATAACATAAGATGGACGAGTCCTGGAATGAAAGAGCTAGGTATACCTCTAGCGACGTTCGCCATATTTAAGTACCCTCTTTCTAATGGGAAACTTCCATTTCATACATTCATACATTTAGAAGTATCATACCCGACCATAGAGGTTCGATGTCTTACATACCCGACAATGATAAGGTTCGGTGTTACACATACCTGGCCCTACCAAGGCTCAGTGTCATCCGTACCCAACTGCAGTGGTGTGCGCGCGATAGACGTCACACCCGACCATAGAAGCTCGGTGTTACATGATAGCCATAGATACTTATACACGTATACATAAGAGTCCATAAGTAGTATCAACATCATCATCATCATCGTTTTTCGTTACATCCTTCCTTAGGGGATCAATTATCATATAAAGGTGGTAATAGCATCGTGAAAATTTAAGAATCATGAGCTTTAGTAATTCTAGGGATGGAGTCATTTGAAAGACATTTTGGAACCCATGGGAAGGTATATAGCAAAGGAGTCATGCCTTAATAAAAGAAGGGTTAGCCTTACATACCTCTTCGTCTTCTTAACTATTTAACGTTCACCGTCGAAGCTTGAGAAATCTACATTTAAACGGATTCATACTATGGTTAAGCCTTAATGATACTCTTAAACCCAAACTAGAATAATTCATGAGCTAACGAAAATCGGGCAGCATCTCCCCTATTTCATCGACTTCCACCATATTACAAAACAAATCCCAAACATCCATAATAACATCCACAATATCATAATTAAGTAATCACATTCCATTATGTCTTCAATATTCATTCTCATATTCAACTCATACTAGCAACTTCATACCAACTTTTGCACATTTTCATACAACACTTCCTCATTATTATTATTATTATCTTCCTTAACGAGATTATATCCATATCGCACTAAAATCATGGCTCCAATTAGTTTACCACTCATAAACATCATGAAATCTACATTTAGAACTCATCCTTAACTTGTGCAAAAACCCTAGCTATAATATCCAAGTAAATGTTGAAATCTACCAACCCTAGGGAGCCTTCTAACACATGAACACTTCAATTCTTGCTATTTGATCTTTGTAATCTCTTGGGTTTGAGTGAATATGTTAGGAGAAGGGTTTTGGGATCTCTCAAGACTTGGAGAGAAGGTGGGAAATGAAATAAATGAACAAGGGGGCCATATATAACAAAATAAAATTCTGGCCCGACCCCGGTATACGTCCAATTATACGGGCCGTATAATTTATACGGTCCGTATAATTGGACTGTATAATCTCACCAGGGATCACCCTTCTCTGGAAGTAATCTACGGACCATTATACGGGCCGTATAATTTATACGGGCCGTATAATTTATACGGTTCGTACAAATGGCCGTACAACTGGAATTTTCGAATTTCATTCTCGTCGACTCGTTTGACTTCCAATCCTCGTGGAACCTTCTTGGCACTTATATAACACTTCATTAACCATAAAGTAGGCTCTATAGCCGCCCCTTGAGATATTTCTAAATACGTATCAATTCAACTATCGTGAAAACTCTCCCAAACATGATTTGCATTTCACTTCCTTTAACAAACTAAATTTCACATATCCATATGACTTCAAAATCTTATAGTACGCACTTTGAGCTGCCTAATGCTCTCCTTAATCTCGTAAGGATTTCATGTTCATCTTAATCTCACATTAGTCTACTCAAAAGGCAACAAATTCGAAATTTTTGAGGTATAACACCAACTGTGCCACGTCTCAGTATAATCAATCCGAACCAGTACGTCACAATCATATCACAACAAGTCATCACCTATGTTATAGAATCTAAGCCCAACTATGCCAAGTCTCAGTATAATCATTCCGAACCGGTATATCACAATCGTATCACAACATATCACAGGAAACCAAAAGGTACAACGCATTGGAATAATGCATGCATGATGAATGCAATGCATATCCACTGTACACATGTACTCCGATAATGGAACATCACATCTCGGCAACACAACCCATGGGGGACCCACGAAGTCCATGTACCACTCGCTTCAGAGAATGACCTCGGATCACGAGCACTCTCTCAATCCCAATCAGAGACCTCGGGCATCGATCAGTCATTCATTCCCGTCAAGAAACCTCACTCATTTCGCTCAGATAAATGACCTCGGATCACAGACTCTCATCTCTCTTTTACGCTCTCTAACAAAGACCTCGGAGGCTACACTCTCTCATTTATCATCATCAGTACCATAACCATGCAATATCAATGTATCATGGAAATAGGTATGAATACGATGCAATGTAATATCAACAACCAATTAAATCCCAAAGAGTACCACATAGGGCACACAAGTAATATCAATAATAAGGCTACAGAATAAGCCACAATGGAATCACAATTCTCATCTCAATATCAATCGAGTAAAGTACCGCAATATAATAGTCATGGTTTATCACTAGTCACAGATGCCCAGTGTCTTAACGTGGCAACGAGCCAATAAGTAAATAGATCAAGATAAGTCAACAACACAACTGGGTGGCTAGCCCCAAAATCCTACAACAAGGCCCAACCTAAGACAATATCTAACCCAACTTCATACCTGAAGGTTTACATGCATTCTCCGACAATGTCATCTAAACATACACTTCGCTAATCGAAGTCTCACCATAAGGTAAATCGTAGTCTACCTGTAAAGCCGAACAGCAAAGTCTCCAATAGTCAAACCTTAGTTTTGCCCTTCCTTTGTGCCTCGATATAATGAGAGTCTAGTTAGATCCGGATTAAGAAATTAGAGTCAAGAAGAATCATTATTAAAACCTTACTTCTATTCAAGACCCAAACCTCAACCTATGGAATGGGGTTTATGAACTAGAAAGAGAAAATTAGGAATCTATAGGTCTCAACATGAAATTAATGCTCTAGGTGATCAATTCCCATCAATTATAAGCTAGGAGAACTGACAAATCACTTAAATTCGGATTCTAGGCAAAACCCCAAATTTGGGTATAAACCCTAACTTTAAATCTCACAAATTGGTCACTAATAATGAAGGAATCATGTTAATAGAGCTACTACTCATCAATTCTATACTTAATCAAGCTTAATCCACCAATAAATCAAGGTTTTATAATTAACAACTTATTCAAGAAAGAAACCCAAAACCCCTCTCTTATTCTTCCAAGTTCTATGGATTTACTATCATGAATTCTTACTTAGAAAAGGTTAATGAAGAAGATTAAGATTAGGGAACTTACCGTCATGAGAGTCTGACCAAACCCTCCCCAAATTGCCTCCAAGATGCTATGGAAATGTAATATAAAGAATGGGAGGAATAAGGGCTTTCATAAGGATTTTAAATAAGAAACTGCCCCGTCGGTCGCTTCTGCGGTCAGCCCACCGCTTCAGCGGTCCGCGATCGTTTCGCTTACTGTCATGCCCAAATACACGAACCGCTGCGGCGGGAGGGTAAGCTAAAACGGTCCCCATCGCGGTCCGTGGTACGCCATAGCGGGCACCAGACACCAAAAACTCCCAAGTTTTCACTAATTCAACCCAAAATCTCGACTATCACCCGAGACCATTTGCTCACAAACCATATATGTAGACATACATAAAAACATGCTTCGAACGCACTCGGGGCCTCAGAATTTCTAACGGATGTCTCATTGACCGAGTCAACCCCTGATGCATCATAGCTAACTTTTCAACCCAAGCCCTAAAATGCACCCGAGTGCATTTGGAACCGAACCGAATATATACACAAGTTCTAAACGACCATTCAGACCTCTCGAAGTCAGTGAATTTTTGATAAAGGTCTGTTTGTCGAAAAATCAACTTTAAGTCACCCCTTTTTCGCTTTAAGCCCAAATTTCCACAAAATTGCCCAAATCATATCCAAAGACCTTGAGAAGCATACCAATGATCCCCTCAGGTCAAATGAGAACTAACAAAGCTCGGGAAAGGGTCAAATGCATCAAAAAAGCAATAATGATGAAACCGGTCGTTACATCAAATATCAATTAAACAATCGCTCGACCTCGAGCGACAGGGAAGAGAATGGGGAAAGATACCTGAGCCCGCAGCAACTGGGGATGTTTCGAACACATATCGGGCTCCTCCTACTAGGAAGGATTCTCATCGCTCAAAACTGAATCCCAATGAATGATACAGGAACCATCAGAATGGTACTTCTTCAACATAAAACCATGGAAGACCGGATGAACACCTGACCGGTCTGGTGGGAAACTAACTCATAAAACACAGGTTCAATATAACAGATAGTCTCAAACAGGCCAGTACACCTGGGGCGCATTTGCCCTCCTTTCAAAATCTTATGACACCCTACATGGGTGTAACCTTTAGAAGAACCTGCTCGCTCACTTTACTAGTCACAACTCTCTAAAATTAGCTCAAGCTCCAATTCTCATATCTCTGTATTTGAATTTCCCCCACAACTAATCCTCGAATAAACGAATTGTTTTTGCTCGAATTCTCTTATTTAATAAAATCACAACTCTGAATGCAATCAATAGGTCCCGCAAACACTTTCACAAACCAACATAATCCTTCGAAACATGGCCACAAACCATTGCGCATTCTTAACCGGGAAGATATTCTGATTCTGCTAACCTTTGTTTGGCACCACGATTTCTTAGAAACACATGATCACACACACCACAAACCTGAAACCATGAATTACTCTTGCTAGAAAGAATCCTTGATCCATCTGAGACCTCTACGTAATTCCATCAAAACTAATCTTACTGACAGGCAACTTGGCTAGCTCCAAGTCTTCTTAAACCTTAAAATCACAATACAGGAACCATACCACTAAATACCTCGTCGAGCAAAGTCTATCAGAACCCAACTGATCACTATAAAGACCTCTCGCACAACAGTTCCTCCTCAAATTTGTACTAAGCTCATTGTAAACCATTATTCTATCCAAGTAACTATTCTCAGAAAATATCATCAATTCCACTAGAAAACCCTGACAAAGCTCGGTAAATCTATCACACCTCAAATCTAAGCCGAAACACAGCGAATCCTTAAATGTCTTCCTGGAAATATAATCATAGACCATTAAGCTTTACTCGAACAATGCTGACCCTGAATGAATTCACAATCCTCGAATATCACCAATAGTCATTTGAATTGACTCCGAATTTCCGAAACCAATCACAGTCCTATCGCACATTTGTGGCGGCCAATTCTAATCTTTTCCTCATGCATAACAAATCCTGTCTATCACCCTCGACTCCACAAGTTGAGTCCTATCCAAGTTATCAACTTAGTACCAAAGAGCTATACCTTACGATTCTAATCTTCATGTTTCTCAACCTTTACCCGACACCCAAATCTGATACAACCCCGAATTTTTTGACGCAAAACCTGAAGCCTCATATAATAATCATTTAACCATGAAACCTCTCATTGTATCACCTCGATATGCCCATAAATTTTTTGAAAGTATCCAATATTACACCTGCCGCTCTAAATCTCACACAACTACCCCTAAGTCTTTAATAACCAAAAGCGCTTACCCAAACTGTCCAGTCAGTATTACTTGCAGCATAATATATTACCACAAGTAGGGTCTCACCTCAAAAGTATAACTCTAGTCCTCACATGATAGGGATTCCACAAATCTTTTCTCTTAACACAAGCTAACTCATCCACTATAGAATGTTACGAAACTTATCCAACGGTGTACCACCAAGCCACTTCTTATAAACCTCAACATGTCGGTTCACTGAAATATGCTTATCAGTAGTTGCCGATCACGGACCTTACGGGATTTTTTTCATATCACTTAGTCCATTTCAGTAGACTACCTTCCTTAAGCTCACGTAATAATCACATCTCATCTGAATATGCAATACAACAATGCCACAATCTAAATAGACTCAAGTAATCCCAAGATGTACCTCATTTTTGCCGACTCTCGATCAGCTATACCTTTTATCGACTCGTCAATTTTGCCAATTTCTAATCAATTCACGATCATCGATACCGTAATCAATCCTCATATCCACTCAATCGAAGATCGCATATTCATAAGTTTTGCAAGCTAGCTGAATCAATCCTGGAGATAGGATCATACCACAGACTCTGCACATTAGAGTTTCCTTAACACTTACAACTCTAAACTAAACACTCTCTAAATCCAGCGTATCACATAACAATCTTACTAATATCCTCATGTATTCCACTGAAGCGTCCTTGACCGAGTTATCTTTCTTAATTCCCAAAATATTATCCCGAACTTAGCTCAATTAACCTATCATCGATCTATCATTTCAAGCATCCTTATTTACTAACCCCTTACTCAAAATCCTTAATGTTGCTAGCCCTCGAAGAATCACCTCTTACCTCATTTATCAAATCTGAACACCTCTAACCACTCGCACGACTATCCCTTTTATTCAATCACATAAGCCGAGTAATAACACCACAAGTAGCGGGATCTAATCAAATTTACACAATGAATACAAGGCCCCCAACCTTAGTCCAACATTAGGTGCAACACACGATTAACCCTCCCGAGTACGAACTTTTAAGCTGCCCAACACCGATAATCATTCCATTAGTCAATCACTGGCCCTATTAGCTCATGACACAATTGAAAATTCCAACTCATCTTTAAACTCTCAAGCCCACTACACTGAACAATCGCAACCAAGCTCTCACATCACTAATTCTTGTTTCAACGATTTCCTTTGTGCCCTTAACCTCGAAGAGACCTATCAACCTCATCGGTCTCACCTTTTACTGAAGGTTATAATATAATGCCCCCACAATCCAAACATGACTCAAGTACCCATATTACCTCACCTCAAGTCTTACAAACCTTAATCCCTTGAACCCGATAGCAAGATGCCTCATTGTAATCCTTTAGTTCCTATATTTTATTTCAAATCACTTTTATCACTATCAACCAACAAACACTCAAATCCACTGGATCCTCTAAACTAAACATCTATCTAAGCCAAACGAACCACACAGCAATATCAATATTTCTTCTCAAATCTAAGTGAAACAAACCAGTAACTCCTAAAGTCATTAACTCATTGCATTCAACCATAATTGAAGTCATTTCTATCAATCGATTACTAGCTCCTCAGAAGTCTACAACCCAGTCAAATTTACCGATCAAATAATGTGCCCATAACATTCACTTAATAACAGAGTAGTCCTTTAACATCAACGAGCTCATATCAAGAAAGACTTTTAGTACCATATCCCCTAGATATCACGTGAACCTATAACTACGACCATTACCAAACCATGCCTAATTATTTCCACAAGATTCAATACTCCATAATAACCATAGCTCAGACGACCATTTCCATCGGTACCATTTTGTCATGCAGCATCACCTTTACCTTTCACAATCGAACATGAAATTTGCCCTCCCATCAATTGCAACCTTATCCTGGCAACCTTGTCAGATACTAATTTTTCCCTTCCCCATCTCATGAAAAGTACTCATGTCTAATGTATTATATGAAGTATCATTTCGTTACATGCTTTCCACCAAAGTCTTCCTTTATGTCCTTATTGTCAACTTCTTTCCCTTATAACACACGATCACAATGCCTTTGCCCAAATTTGATGGTCATTACCAAACCCTTAACCCAATATTCACAAATGATAGAAATTAGCGAAAAAAATTAAAATAACGTACGTCTCACTGATATAATATAAATTTGTGCGGAAGTAAATGAAATCTACCCCAGTATCTAGTCTGTCATACAATAGCATCTAAATCCAAATACTATAAATCTAAATAGTAATACATAAATAGTGTCAAAATCATGTCTCAGAATGGAGAGCACGATATAATGATATGAAGAGTCTTCAGGCAGCGAACGTCCTCATGCTCACCCTAAAGAGACTCGAATCAGCAATCCTCGAATACCAACCACGAGGAGTAGAAGTAGATCCCACCTGGTACTCTGCATTCATAAACGAATGTAGCAAGTGTAGGGCAGTACAGACAATAAGTACTGGTAGGTATCATAGGCCGACTAAGACTAGTTAACGTATATAAAGACAGCAAAGCAAGACAAACACGTAAACCAACAAAGTACAAGTTAACACGAATCCATACCCACGATACGAGTCATCACCTATGTTATCGTGTCTAAACCCAATGGTGCCAAGTCTTAATATAATCAATGAGAACCAGTACATCACAATCATATCACAACAAGTCATCACCTATGTTATAGCGTCTAAGCCCAACTGTGCCAAGTCTCAGTATAATCAATCCGAACCAGTGCATCACAATCATATCAAAACAAGTCATCACCTATGTTATAACGTCTAGGCCCAACTGTGCCAAGTCTCAGTATAATAATTTCGAACTGGTGTATCACAATCATATCACAGCATATCACAGGAAACCAAAAGGTACAATGCAATGCAATAATGCATGTATGATGAATGCAATGCATATGCACCATACACACGCATTTCGACAATGGAACATCACATCTCGGCAGCACAACCCATGGGAGACCCGCTAAATCCATGTACCACTCGCTCTGAAAAATGACCTCGGATCACGAGTACTCTCTCTATCCCGACAGGAGACCTCGAGTATCGATCACTCATTCGTTCCTAGCAAGAAACCTCATGAAACGTACACTTATTATACTCTGGTAAATGACCTCGGATCATGAACTTTCATCTCTCTTTTACGCTCTCCGGCAAAGACCTCGAAGGCTACACTCTCTCACTTATCATCATCAGTACCATAACCATGCAATATCAATATATCATGGAAATGAGCATGAATACAATGCAATGTAATATCAACAACCAATTCAACCTCAAATAGTACCACACAGGGCACACAAGTAATATCAATAATAGGGCTACACAATAAGCCACATTGGAATCACAATTCTCATCTCAATATAAATCGATTAAAGTACCGCAATATCATAGTAATGATATATCAATAGTCACAAATACCCAATGTCTCAACGTGGCAACGAGCCAATAAGAAAATAGATCATGATAAGTCAACAACAAAACATAGTGGCTAGCCCCTAAATCATATCAATAAGGCCCAACCTAAGACAATATGGAACCCAACTTCATACCCAAAGGTTTATATGTATTCTCCAACAATGTCATCTAAACATACGCTTCGCTAATCGAAGTCTCACTGTAAGGCAAACCGTAACCTACCTGTAAAGCTGAACAGTCTCCAATAGTCAAACCTTAGTCTTTCCCTTCCTTTGTGCCTCGATATAATGAAAGTCTAGTCATATCCACATTAGGAAATTAGAATCAAGAAGAATCATTATTAAAACCTTACTTCTATTCAAGACCCAAACCCCAACCTATGGAATGGAATTTATGAACTAGAAAGAGGAAATTAGGAATCTATAGGTCTCAACATGAAATTAATGCTCTAGGTGATCAATTCCCATCAATTATAAGCTAGAAGAACTAGCAAATCACTTAAATTTAGATTCTAGGCAAAACCCCCAAATTTGGGTATAAATCCTAACTTTAAATCTCACAGATTGGTCACTAATAATGAAGGAATCATGTTAATATAGCTTCTACTCATCAATTCCATACTTAGTCAAGCTTAATCCACCAATAAATCAAGGTTTTATAATTAACAACTTATTCCAAAAAGAAACCCAAAAACCCTCTTGTTCTTCCAAGTTCTATGGACTTACTACCATGAATTGTTACTTTGAAAAGGTAAATGAAAGAGATTAAAATTAGGGAACTTACCATCATAAGAGTCTTACCAAAACCTCCTCAAATCGCCTCCAAGATGCTTAGGAAATGTAATATAAAGAATGGGAGGAATAAGGGTTGTCATAAGGCTATTAAATAAGAAACTGCCCCGTCGGCCGCTTTTGCGGTCAGTCCACCGCTTCACCGGTCCCATGACTGCTTCTGCGGGCATGCCCAAATACATAAACCGCTACAGTGGGAGGGTAACCGCTAAAGCGGTACTGCTACCGTGGTCCTGGTGCCGCCATAGCGCGCACCAGACACCAGAAACTCCCAAGTTTTCACCAATTCAACCCAAAATCTCAGCTATCACTCGAAGCCATCTGCTCACAAGCCATATATGTAGACATACATAAAAACATGCTACGAACATACTCACGGCCTCCAAATTTTCAATGGAGGTCTCATTGATCGAGTCAACCCCCGATACCTCATAACCAACTATCCAATCCAAGTCCCAAAATGCACCCGAGTGTATTAGGAACCTAATTGAATATACACACAAGTTCTAAATGATCATCCGAACCTCTCAAAATAGAGAGATTTTCGATAAGGTCCGTTTACCGAATAGTCAACTTTAAGTCACCTCTTTTTCTCTTTAAGCCCAAATTTCCACAAAATCGCCCAAATCGTATCCAATGACCTCGAGAAGCATTCCAACAATCCTCTTGAGTCAAATGTGAGCTAACATAGCTCAGAAAAGGGTAAAAAGCCTCGAAAAAGCAATAACACGGGTCGTTACAAAGGCAAAGGGACCAGGTCTCAGTGGTGCTACAAAGGAAGCTGACTCTTAGCTAAAGACTGAAAATATTTGTCTAGGCCCACTCTTCCTTAGTTCTTGAGCCTCTCCTAGTCCCCTTGAATATCTGTCCTTTTGTATTCCATCGCTTAATGGCTATGCCACTCACGGTAGTTTAAGCATCATATGTTGTACTAACTAAGACTAATATGTTTTTGATATGCTTAATCTATTTTTTGGGAAATTTCTCTGATTTTTACAATGATATTAAAACTTTTTGTTACTATTGTTGGTTATGTTGTATTACCCTAGTGTCCATGAGTTAACGCTACTGAACTTCTTTTTGGCTTGTGCTACTTTTATTACTCTTTTCAATAATGCTAAAAGGGGGAAAAATAAAGGGGTGGGAAAGGGAGGAAGAATGATGAGGGAGAGTAGTATATAAATAGAGTCTCTAAGTTTGTCATCATCAAAAAGGGGGAAAATGACTATATGTTTTGATGATTGTCAAACCTGGTGAAACCAGTGAGAGAAACCCGGTCCTTAATATGGCCTCTTCATACATCTCACAGTCTCAAGAATATAATTGATATATGTGGGAGAGACATGTGCGGAAGATAGGGGGAACAGTGAAAAAGGGAAAGAGGACTGCAAGCTGGGCAAGTTAAGACTGATCTGCGTGGGGAACAAGTGGGAATCTGATTCTTAGGGGGAACTTTGTCTATTATTTTATCATCATCAAAAAGGTAAATTGATATGTCATGACATGTTTTGATGATTTGACAAACCTTACTTAAAGTTCCAGAATACTACTATGTATCTCGAGGTCTGAGTCTCAGGGGGAACAAATGAAGTATTTGGGTAAGGGATCTAGTCCTCAGGGGGAATACAAAGGGCGTCACTTTTTCATCATCAAAAAAGGGAAAACTAATAATAAATGATATATTTTGATGACATGACAAATTCTAAGGAACCAGATACAATTAGGTTCACCTGTCCAAATTTGGTTAACCTTATGATATCTCATATGCTGCTATTCTAACATGCTCCTTGGAGGATCACATGCCTGCAGGATTTGCTTATATATGAGAGACCAAATGTGTTGATTCAGAAGGACCAGATAGGATCAGGTCTCTAGCCTGCTCAGCCAACGGTGCAGCTGTAGAGCTACTGACAGTGTAGCCGGTACTTATAACTTGTTCAAAGAACAGATTAGGGACGAGGTTCCTCCAGATAAAGGTCCTGGTCACTGAAGCGTTGAAAGTTCAAATCTACAACTGTAAAGTGTGCTGCTGAAAAGTACAATGCAGCTGTACAACAACACCTCAGCATGGCCGATTGATTAACGGTCCAGATTTCATGAGTTGTCACCTCTACTCTCTCTCTCTCTCTCCTTGCATATAAAGACATTATCTTCTAAGAGAAAAATTATTCTTGCACAATCTGAAAATTGCTCCATCCAAAGTGTGAGTCTCCACCTTTCAAGTGTTCCTCAAGAATAGAGCCTCAGCAACTCGAAGGACCAGAACCAGAACTAAAGATGCTTTAGGTTCTTAGGTTGTTGAGTCTTTGTTCTTTTGTTCTTAAAATTGTAAACCTACTCTTCCATAAAAAGAAGTTAATTGTAGGTGTTTTGAAGTCTCAAAGGTTGCTTGTTGGAGGTGTGTTTCCTCAAGCCTTTGAGTGGTACACTAGGCTAGAGTTAACTTAGTTGTATTAGTGTATGAGTGGCTAGTGTTAGTCACTGTGGTGAATTCTGAAAGGGTGTCTTTGAGTGGTACGCTAGGCTAGAGTTAGTCTAGGTGTATTAGTTGAATTCTCAAAGGTTACTTATTGGAAGAGTGTATTCACAAGAACTTTGAGTGGTACACTAGGCTAGAGCTAGTCTAGGTGTATTAGTGTGCTTGTCTAGGGGTAGTCCAGTGTGCGGGTTGCATAAGCGTTATAATAAGGGTGAGGGGTTATGGGAGTTAACTTCTAGCTTGCAATAGAGTTGTAACCTGAGTTTGCTCGGTTAGTGGAGTTGAAATCCCACTGGGGTAGGTCGAGCAAGGAGTTTTACACGTAAAAATCTTACGTTGATTCTTGTACTGCACTGCATAAGGGAACTGGTACACAACCAGGTCCCTCCATATACTGTGTTTGGTGGACGCATAGCCTTTAACACAAAGGCTATTAATGGATAATCAAGTGTGGTTTGTTACAAATGCTAGTAAAGGATCTATTATAATATTATAATAATGGCTATTAACCGTGGCCGCTAAAGGACAAAGAATGTGTTAGTAAATAATGAGTTTGTTGTTAGTACATTTGACACCTATGTTTTTCTAGGATGGTAGGATCAAAATGTGTGATATATGTCTGTGTGTGGATGACATGTTAAGATTTGGCCCTATGTATGAATGTTGCTTTTTATCTTCCCAATTTGAAATGAAAGACTTAGGAGAAGCAGATGTTATTTTAGGGATTAAAAAAACTGCTAATGGCTTCTCGTTGTGTCAGTCTCATTAAATTGAGAAAATGTAGATTTTTTTGATTGTTTTGATGTAGCTCCTATGAGGACTCTCAATGATTCTAGCTTACACTTGAGAAATAATAAAGTTCTAGTGTTTCTCGAATTGAATATACTAACGTAGTTGTAGTGTGATATTTCTCATGAATTATACTCGGCTTGATATAACTTATGTTGTTAGCAGATTGAGTAGGTATATTCATAACCCTATTTGAATGATCTTCATCGTTTGTTAAATTACTTAAGAGGTACTATTGATTGGTGTTTGCACTTTGATAAATTTTTTGTTGTTTTAGAAGGATGTTATGATACAAACCGAGTAACTGACAACGATGAGGTTAAGAAGTCGAGTGGCTGAGAAATCCATTGGCAGAGGTGTCATTGTGGGGGAACAAGCTACACCAGTCTCTTTATAATGTGATTCACAGACGGCAATTGGGATTGCAAATAATAGTGTGTACAACGGAAAAAAGGACAATCATATTCGCATCACACATGGTGCGGTTAAACAATTGTTGAAACATGGTGTTATTTTCTTAGAATATGTACGGTCCAAAAGAAATTTGACGGATCCTTTAACCAAGGGTTGGTAAGGAAAACAATTCTTAAAATGTCGAGGGGGATGGAGTTAAACCCCATGGATTGAGGTAATATGGCGGATACCCATTTGTGGTCAAATGAAGCCATATAGGATGTCAATATGCATTATATGTCCTATCCCTATGGTGTGTGGTAGTTCTTTGTGAGGTTGAGTTTTACTCTAATCCATAGCTCGTTGTGTGTGGTGCTTTTGAGACGCACTTGATGGATATGCTTGAGTTTTACTCTTAATGTTTCCATAATCCATTGTGATAGTGCTTTGAGAAGCACCGAATGGATTCACCGCTTGATATGAGAAAGGTTGAGTTGATGTTTGCTCTTAATGGTTCCATAGTATTATGGTTGTCTATGTTGAAGATAGACTTGATGCAATCACCTACATGAGTGTAAGGATTTGGATACCTTCTATGAAAAACTTGGGCTATTTTTCTAAAGCATTCATGAGACCCGAAATTTGGTGTATGGCCATAAAAGCACTGTGTTAGTATCGCGGAGATTGCAAAAAATTAAGAATATCGTATGTGTTATGGGGGTCTCAACTTATGTCCATTCAGTTCAAGAGTACTTTATTTTGTGGATATTAGTTGTTACCTCATTTCACTATGTGTTAATTCAAATAGAAAGATATTGACTCTTAAGTACATGTTCCTTCCTTTCGCCCAAAATTTGTTCTTACTTTTTATCTTTACATCAGTGGGAGATTGTTGCATAAGTAAAATAAAGTAAGATTGTTGCATAAGTAAAATAAAGTCTTTACTAAGATTAATTTTTTTAACTTCATACCAAACAACCCAAAATTTAAATATGTTTACTCGAATATTATGAGGATCAAAACAAAAATTGTTTACAACATTAATTAGTTACAAATGCGGTAATTTTGTCGAAAAGAAAATACACATCTAGAGTTTGAATGCAAAACTACTACTAGTGGTTGAAACTTCACAGGAGTAGACTGAAATTCGAGATGAACGTCTACTTTTTCTTTTCACTGGTCATAGCTTTTAATTCCTATGTATCTCTCCCTTCAGAGGAGAAAGTAGAGTTTTAAATACGCAGAAATTCTACTAAATGACTCCGATCTTTTAACAAAAATGCTAAAGATTTTTATTTATAGATTCTGATTCTTTTTGTTCCTTCTAAAACTGTAGTATTTTTTAGTATGAAATAAATGCAAGATTTTGCCCCACTTGTATCCCCGTATCTCCTCTTTCTTAAATTTTATTAGGGTAGAAGAAAAGGAAACCACAAAGCGAAAATGACTTTTATTAGTGTCATTTATTGCACTCTTCCAGAAGTTGCCTATATTAAACTTTTTTAGAATGACTTTTTCAAATTTAGTTTTTGTTATTTGGATAAATAACATTTATTCTTTTCGATCTAAATTATATGCCATGCATATTTCTTTTACGTAGTTTCTTAATATATGCTTTTCACTTCAAAAAAAAATAAATATTAATTGCCTTTCGATTTCGCACAGTAATTTATCTTTTGATAATTGTACTAGGACAATGTATTGGGTAAAATTTGTAGATGCCAGATGGACATATTAGGTGTTGACACATGGCAATAGGCGACATCAGATGTGAGTCAGCAAGTAAGGAGCTTCGGGCAAGCACGCGTGACCGCACAGAGGTTTAACTTGGTCCACCACCTCCGGTGATCAACACTATAAAGAGTTCGAAGAAACATACCAGTCAGCCGGGCACGCGTAGGCAAGCTAAACAGATAACAAATATGGGATATCCCGGGTCTCTCTCCTGTCTTTAATGTGTATTAATACCTTTTATTACTCTTTATTGCCAGACATTAATGCTGGGAATTAAGAGGGCATGATTCTTGGATCACGCACGGCACAACTCTAGTATAAGTAGGGGTTTCCATTTCATTGTAAGACATCTAAAATTTGATAGCAACCAAGCGTACTTAGTAATTTCTTTACATTCTCGTTCTTGATTAAGCTCTAAAAGCTTTGGCAATAAGTCACCCCGGCGACTCTAGCTCACAGCTTCACCAAGGCTCAGGCTATTTACTTTGAATATCATTTACTTTTTTTTTTTCAGTTCATCTTATTTATTCTTGTCTATTATCTTGCTAATTTGGTCATATTGATCTGTGTGTCCATAACCACGTATATAAATTCAACTGTACCATTTTACCGGTAAACAGTTTGGCGCCCACCATGGGGCTTGGACAATAACTTTATCATTATGACCCACTTACTTTTACCAATTTGTTTGAGTTTCTGCTTTGAAGGCACTTATTTCAGATATGGCAGACATTGGTAACTATCAAACTAGTTTCAACACCGGGAACAAAGGTAACAACGACCAGGTCATCGCGGACAACCGAATGGCCTTCGCTCACTTCAGGATACCTTGAATTGGGAGATAGGGACACATCACGGAGAGGGGTTGAAGCCCTTACCACAGGGAATGGCCTCAATCAATGGACAGCGAGAGAAGTGACTCCTACTGACGAGACCATGGGAAAAGCAATTCAGATCTTGGCGGCACCACAAAAGACGGTAATGGATCTTTTCGACCATCATGGTGAATTCATGTCAGGGATTCAACAAGTTTTGTCGACACTTATTAGCGATCCTAACTTCGGGAACAGGTGGCCCATAGGAATAACCCCAGCCCTGGTGGCAGGAAGCACATCTCAAAGGAAGGCTCGATCAGGGAAAGGTCGAACAAGAGGATCTAGGGATGTCTTTGGGAATGAGAAATCTCCAGTAGGCCCTCTCCTAGCCAAAATGTTCCAGTAAATTAAGGACATCGACGCCCGAACGGATATAATCGCTAAGGAGGAGGAAAAGAATGTGAAGGATTTCCATGCTCATATGGGTCAGATCTCGTGGGCACCATCGGTTAGAATACAAACCCAAGGCTACCCCAGAGCTGATCCCGATGAGATTTAAGATGCCCGATATTCTCAAGTATGATGGGTCGATGGATCCACAGGAGCACATAATGGCAAAATGAGATCGAATCAGTCTTAATAAAGAAATTTGGCGAAACATTTGCTGAAGTGGCCTTAACTTGGTATTATATTTTACCCAAACACTCAATTGATTCTTTTGCAATACTTGTGGATATCTTCATCAAAGCACATGCTAAAGCCCAAAAGGTGTAAACGTATAAGGCTGCTATCCTTTGTATATCTTAAGGTGATACTAAGTTGTTGTGGGAGTTTGTGACTAGGTTCCAGAAGGAAAAAATGTTACTATCCTCAATTTCGGGTGAGCGGGCGGCAGAGGCCTTTACTAAAGGTCAGCCCCTTAAGTTTCGATGCTTCACGGAACCTCAATGAAAATTTGTTGCAGTTTTAGGAAATAACAGGGTAGACGTGCAATCGGTATGAGTCTAATATCTGGGTGGAAGATGATCAGTTATGTCTGTCAACCAGCTGAGTCTGGTATCAGGAAAAGTTAAACAGTAGCGCTGGTCAAGACCAGAATCCTTCAAGGAGTCTTTTTCAGCCATACGCTCTATCCGAAAGGTCAAGTTTATGGATAGAGCTAGGGCGTGGTAGTCAAGGTTATTGATCCTTAGAAAGGTCGGGTTTGGACAAAAGAGTTGATCATAGTCAGAATAATAGGGGTTTGTAGAACACAAAAAGGGAGGAAGCAACCGGGTCCGCCTCTATGGGTACTAAGTTCCCAAAGTTATCCAAGTAAAACTACAACATCAGTGAGTTACAACTAGTGACCGCTATAAAAAATATCAAGGAGGAACAGTTTCCAAAATCTCTACAATCAGATCCAAACGCGAGAGGCACTAGTGTGTGGTGTGATTTTCACAGTACACAAGCATATGATGTCGGATTGTAGGCATCTTCAGGGAGAGATGGCCAGGACTCAAAAATGGGCATCTGAGGGAATTTTTTAGCGACAGGGCAAAGAATAATTACGACACAAGCCGAGGCTATGGGGAACCAGCAAAGCCAGCGTATCCTCATAATTCGATAGACATGATATTTGGGGGATCAGAGGTTAACAGTGTTACGTATTCAGCAGCAATGAAGACGAAAGTATATGTAATTCAAGAGAAGAGAATCTGTGAGTTACCTAATGGGGAAGAGATAACTTACTCTGATGATGACGCGCATGGACTCAAGTTGCCTCATAACGACGCCTTGGTAATATCTCTTAATATATTGAATTGTAAATTTAAACGTGTGTTAGTTGATCCAAGAAGTACGACGGACATTATTCAAGTAAGAGTGCAAGAGAAAATGAGGCTGATCGATGATATAGTCCCATCCACAAGGCTATTGGCTAGGTTCAACTTTTCAAGTGTGACCATGCAAGGCACGATGACATTGCATTTATGCGTTGAAGAGGTAGTCAATCATGCTATTTTGAGGTAATGGACCGAGACATGGGGTACAATATAATTCTTGGAAGGCCTTGGATTCAGGATATTAAGTCAATACCGTTGACCAACCATCAACTGCTTAAGTTTCCAACACCAAACGGCGTGAAACAGATTCGGGGGATAAGCTTTCAACTCGGAAAATGTTCGCTGTAAATTTGGACGGTAATCAAGTAGAGAAGAAAGAGGAAGTAGATAAAGAAAAAGAGGCAGGGAAATAGTAATTATAGGAACTAGACCTCATGCTGGATCCAAACTTGTAAGTTCATCAAACGTTGAAGAAACCAAGGACGGATTTTTGGATAGGTATCAGGTTCTCAGGTATATTAATGTTACACCTCAAAAATTTCCCGTTAGCGTACAGTGAATAGACTAACGAAGGGCATGACGTTTACGATATTGTGACAAGTAATAAATAGCAATTAATGGTCCTAAATAAGATTTCCAAAGACATTCGAGGTAAGAGAAGAAAGTTACTAAGGAATGCGAGTCATATGTTGTGTGTCGGACAAGAATTATGAGTATCGAGTTAATGACGTTCTAATGATGCTTTGGGAAAGAGTTATAACATCCCTTAGATTGATGTTGAAGTGTTAAACAAGTGTTAAGAAGGTTCCATAAGTATTGGAGATTAAACGAACAACGGAGAACATTTCTGGGAGAAGGAGTTATACGACCGACTTATACGCTCCATATAACATTATACGGTCCGTATAAGGGGCCGTATAACACCCAGTAGAGTTGGTGTCTAGCCGGTGGTGAACCACGACCAGTTACACGGACCGTAAAATGTTCCACGGACCGTATAAGTGTCCGTGGAAGTCCCGACGAGCTGAACGAGATCAATTATATAAATGTGGTCTCATTTCATTTATTTCATTTCCACACACTTCTTCATCTCTCTCAAGACCTCTTGAAGGTTCCATACACTTCATCCATAAGAATTCAAGGAAAATTGATGATCAAATTCATCAAACCAACAAGAATCAAGATTGTGAAACACATTAAAGTCATCTAAGTCAAGAAATCTCATTGGAAGTGAATTAGGGTTTTGGTGCAAGAAGAGTATCTCCACTCAAGGCTTGTTTCTACACTATCTAAGGTAAGATTTATGGTATTTTAAATATGCTTGAAGTATTGAAAAGTTGAAACACTTGGATTGTAGTAGAGTATAGAAAATGGGTCATAAATGTGGGGATAGTGTCATTGTTGAGCCATAACTTGGAATGAATCATGGATATGGATATGTTATGATTATAAGTAGATTATGAATGGTATGTAAAACATGGAATGAGTATTATATGTGAAGAAACATGATAGTGAACTATGATCATGATTTTTGAGAATTGAAGGGAAATCGTGAAATGTTAATAAAGTAAACGAATGACGATTGTTGTTTATGATATTCTGATTGTTGTTATGAATGTTTGGGAGTTGATATGGAATATGGAGGAAGTCGTATAAACAAAGGAAATGCTGCTCAATTTTCTCTAGCTTTAGTAAGCACGTCTTTATAATTGTTTAGCTAATATCGATACGAATTCTCTTGAAGGTAGAACGTGTGCATTAAAGGAGAACGAGTAAGCAATAGAATAGTTAAACGACAAAGGTATGTGAGGCTAGTCCTTTCTTTCTAAGGCATGAATCTTATGACATGAATTTCCTTTATTTTCATGAATCCCCTATCTTCAATAAAACTAAAAGTCCTTGTTCATAGATAGTCATATGAGATAAGAAGTACACTATGAGTACGATAATGATGATGATAAGCTTAAGTCTAAAGATTCAAGAGATCATGATATGATGTGCCTACAAAGCTAATGGTGTTAACTATGATCTATTGATGTTTTCCTTAGGTGCACTCACCTTAAAACGTTAGTCCCTCCAAGGTGAGATATAACGATTATGATTACTCCATAACGTAATCGGGGGTTCACGACCTTATGTCACCCCGACATAGCTATAATTGCCTTCAAGTTCTAATGTATGTTCCGATGATAAATATATAATGATACTAAGTTATGATAAAGCCATAATATGCCTATGAAATGAATAATAATGATGAGTCTATGATATGCACGATGATATGATTCCACCGTGCCTAAATTGTCGGACATGTCACCGCTAGGCGGGCTACTATGGTTCCACCGCGCCTGGAAGGCCGGACACGACCACCACTAGTGGGCTGCTATGGTTCCACCGCGCCTGAAAGGCCGGACACGATCACCACTAGTGGGCTGCATATGAGGGTTACCCGGACGCGGGTTAATGATGATGATGTATGAATTATATGATGATGTATGTATGATAAGACGATGTATATGCTATGGTAACTCATATGATATGCTACATATGATATATGTATAAAACGTATCCATTCAAGAGTACGCAGGTTATGTCTTCATCTTATGCCTTATGATTTCTCTATTATGTTCATTTCATTCATGCCTTACATACTCAGAACAATATTCGTACTGACGTCCGTTTTCTTTGGACGCTGTGTTCATGCCCACAGGTAGAGAGGGAGGCGATCCAGACTCGTAGGAGCTATTAGCTGATTGAGAGCAATACATTTTTCGGAGGTGCCGTTGATTATTCTTTTGGTATATATATATGTATATGTATGTTTTGGTCATGACGAGGTCCTGTCCCGTCTATATGTCTAGTACTCTAGTAGAGGCTCATAGATACGTATGTGTGCGTAGTATGGTCTCACAGTTTCTCATCATATGTATATGTATCTAGATATGTATATTATTTTGATAGGTGAAGGGCTCACGTATATAAAGTGCATATGTTCAAATGAAAATATTTTTCTATGATTATGAGCATACGAGATATAAATGAAAGCAGATGAGTAATAGAATGAGTGGTGCTCGGTGGATAGCCCCGGGTACCCGTCATGGCCCTAGTCGGGTCGTGACAAAAGTGGTATCAGAGCAGTTCAGTCTTAGGAAGTGTCTACGAGCCCTGTCTAGTAGAGTCTTGTTTATGGTGTGTTGCGCGCCACGCTAATAAATAGGAGGCTACAGGGCATTTAGGAAAAATGACCATCTTTCTTCTTATGAGATCGTGCGATAGAGCCGTGTATAAGATTTTATCCTCCCTAATAGTGTGCTATGATTTCAGAAATGCCGCCAAAGGGAAAAGCTAAAGCCGCCCAGAAGGGCAAGACTACGATGAAAAGGCGGGCAGAAAGATAGCCGCCAATGAATGTAGATAAGGAGGAATCACATAATGAGGCTCCATCTAATGCTTCTTCCACCCCGCCTATTATAGAAGAACAAGAAGGGGCTTCAGCTCCAGCTCCTATGCCTCCAGTTCCTCCACCGGCTACTTCGGGTCAACAAGTGACCGAAGCTATTCAATTATTGACCCAGTTAGTTGCCGCTCAGGCACAGCGGCAGAATGCGGGCCCAAGTGATCGGTCAGCTAGTACCAGAGCCCGTGATTTTATGAGTTTAAATCCTCCGGAGTTCTTTGGGTCAAAGCCGGATGAAGACCCGCAAGGCTTTATTGATGAGATGTTGAGAACATTGAAGATTATTCATGCCTCCGAAACTGAATCCGTGGAGTTGGCATCTTATAGACTCCGAGATGTGGCGGTATTGTGGTATAACAATTAGATAGAATCGAGAAAAGAGAATGCGCCTCCTCCGGTTTGGCAAGAATTTGTAGATGCTTTCATTCACCATTATTTGCCACCCGAGGTCCGCCGAGCTAGAGCGGATAGATTTCTAAATTTGAAGCAAGGGAACATGAGTGCCTGGGAGTATAGCCTTCAATTTAATTCATTGGCTAGATATGCCTCGACTATGGTGGCCGATATAGGAGATCGGGTGCATAGATTTGTGAGTGGCTTAGGGGCACATTTATTCAAGGATTGTTTGACGGCTTCATTGCAAGACGGGATGGATATCTACCGCATTCAAGCCCATGCCCAGAATTTAGAAGGACAACAACCTCCGCAGAGGGGTGATCGTGATATTGATAAAGGGCAAAGAAAGAGGGCCAGATCTATGGGGGTAGGCAGTGATTATAGAGGGGGATCGAGGCAAACACATTCTAGACACTCAAGCCAGTCGGTGACTAGTGCACCTCCACGATTTATGGGCAGGAGATTTGATCGCTCCGTTCTTTCAGGACAGGGCCAGAGTTCGAGAGCTTCAGGTTCCCAGTTTGGGGGTGATTATAGTCAGAGGAGACCACCGGTTCCACGATGTAGCCAGTGCAGAAAATTACACTCGGGGCCATGTCGCCAGGGCACAGATGCTTGCTATATTTGTGGACAGACGGGACACCTGATTCGTGATTATCCTTCGAGGTATGTTAGAGGTGGGGTTCAGCCCACAAGATCAATGGCTGGTTCTTCTTCAGTGCGCTCGGTAGGGCAGACTTCTCAGATTTCAGCAGGCCGAGGTAGAGGCCGAGGGGGAGCATCTACTTCAGGTGCCACTCAGCCCCGCATATATGCTTTAGCCGGACGACAGGATCTTGAGTCCTCCCTAGATGTGGTTACAGGTACATTGTCCGTATTTTCCCATGATGTGTATGCATTGATAGATCCGGGTTCTACCTTATCTTATATTGCTCCATATGTTGCTGGTCGTATTGGGGTGAAACCCGAGCCAATTAAACATTTTGAGGTATCTACTCCGGTTGGTTATCCCGTGATAGCTAGACAAGTGTACAAAGATTGCGTAATTGTGATATGTGATCGCCAGACTAAAGTCAATTTAGTTGAGCTGGAAATGTTAGATTTTGATGTGATTATGGGTATGGATTAGTTGGCCTCATGTTATGATAATGTTGATTCCCGATCGAAAGGAGTTCGATTTCAATTTTCGGGAGAGCCCGTGCTTGAATGGAAGGGTAATACAGCATCTCTAAGAGGCAGGTTTATTTCCTACCTTAAGTCAAGGAAGATGATAGCTAAGGGATATATGTATCACTTAGTCCGAGTTCATGACACCGAAGCAAGGTCGCCAACTTTCCAATCCGTCCTGATAGTGAATGAATTTCTGGATGTATTCCCAGATGAACTTCCAAGCCTTTCTGCAGAAAGAGAAATTGATTTCGCTATTGATGTGTTGCCGGATACCAAGCCTATT
Source organism: Lycium ferocissimum (assembly GCF_029784015.1). Taxonomy (NCBI): domain Eukaryota; kingdom Viridiplantae; phylum Streptophyta; class Magnoliopsida; order Solanales; family Solanaceae; genus Lycium; species Lycium ferocissimum. The sequence goes on from NC_081346.1 coordinate 40,185,263, forward strand.
TCTATTCCTCCTTACCGAATGGCTCCGGCAGAGTTGAAGAAGCTAAAGGCACAACTAAAAGACTTGCTGGAGAAGGGGTTTATTAGACCCAGTTCATCACCTTGGGGAGCGCCTGTCTTATTTGTGAGAAAGAAAGATGGCTCCCTATGAATGTGTATTGATTACAGGCAGTTGAATAAGGTGACGATCAAGAACAAATATCCTCTTTCGAGAATTGATGATTTATTTGATCAGCTACAGGGTGCCAAGTGGTTTTCTAAAATAGACTTAAGGTCGGGCTATCATCAAGTGAGAGTCAGAGAAGAAGATATTCCCAAAACGGCTTTCAGAACGAGATACGGCCATTATGAATTCCGGGTGATGTCATTTGGTCGACTAATGCCCCAAGCAGTTGTTCATGAATCTGATGAATAATGTATTCAGGCCTCTCTTGGATCTATTTGTAATAGTATTCATTGATGACATTCTCGTATACTCTCGCACAAAATCAGAACATGCATCATTTACGTATTGTTCTTGGAATTCTTCGAACTCGGGAATTGTATGCAAAATTTTCAAAAGTGCTAGTTTTGGCTGAATTCTCGTGACATTTCGGGTCATGTTATTTTAGATGATGGCACTCGAGTTGACACTCGTAAAATTAAAGTGGAAGACTTGGCCAAGGCCTACGACGCCTATGAAGTTCGTAGTTTTCTCGGGATTGGTGTTATTATAGAACATTCGTAGGGCTTTTCATCTATTTCAGCCCCATTGACTAAGCTAACCCGAAGTCAGCTAAGTTTCGGCCGGAATGATGCTTGTGAGCGTAGTTTCCAAGAGTTGAAGGATAGATTAACTCTGCCCCGCCTTAACACTCCCGTATGGGCCGTGTATTAGTTATGTTGTTTATTGTGATGCTTCTGGCGTTGGGCTAGGATGCGTATTGATGCAGCATGGTAAAGTCATTGCTTACACTTCGAGACAGCTGCGAAAACATGAAAAGAACTACCCAACTCATGATCTCGAATTGGGTACAGTTATACATGCATTAAAAATGTGGAGACACTACTTGTATCGTGTGCACGTTGATATCTATACAGATCACAAAAGTCTTCAATACATTTTCAAACAAAAGGAGTTGAATCTGCGGCAGAGGCGGTGGTTAGAATTACTGAAAGAATACAATGTGAGTATTTTATACCACCCCGGAAAGGCAAATATAGTAGCTGATGTGCTTAGCCGCCGATCAATGGGTAGCCTATGTGAAATTCCTTTGGAGAAGAAAGAGTTGATTCATGAGCTCTATCAACTAGCTAATCTTGGAGTACGTCTAATCGATTCGGGTGGAGCAGGAGTTAGTGGTAATAATCCCACAGTTTCGTCTTTGAACATGGAAGTAAAAGAGCGGCAGTATGAAGATCCTCAATTGAACCATTATAGAGATACATTGCATGACAAGGAGAAGTCTTTATTTGAAACTTCTATAGATGGGATTCTTAGATACCGAGGCAAGTTATGTGTTCCGAATGTTGCAGAATTGCATCGTCGAATTCTAGAGGAAGCCCATTATTCTCGATATTCTGTTCATCCAGGAGCGACGAAGATGTATCATGATCTCAAGATGATATATTGGTGGGATGGCATGAAAAGAGACATAGCAGAATTTGTAGCTCAATGTCCAAATTGCCAGCAAGTAAAGATCGAACATCAGAAGCCAGGAGAATTATTGCAAGCAATAGAAATTCCTACTTGGAAATGGGAAGTGATCAATATGGATTTTATTATGGGATTACCTCGTTCCCGAGGCAAGTATGATTCGATATGGGTGATCATAGATAGATTCACGAAAGCAGCCCATTTCCTTCCTGTCAGAACCACCTACTCAGCGGAAGATTATGCGAGGTTGTATATCAAGGAGATTGTGAGACTTCATGGAGTTCCGATATCCATTATCACAGATAGAGGGGCACAATTTACAGCTAAGTTCTAGAAATCTTTCCAAGAAGGTTTGGGTACTCAAGTAAGGCTCAGCACGACATTTCATCCGCAAACTGATGGACAAGCCGAACGTACCATTCAGACCTTGGAGGATATGCTAAGAGCATGTATTCTAGATTTTGGTGGTAGTTGGGATGACCACTTACCCCTTATTGAGTTTGCGTACAATAATAGCTACCATTCCAGTATCCAAATGGCTCCGTACGAAGCTTTATATGGAAGAAAGTGCAGGTCTCCAATTGGATGGTTTGAAATCGGAGAAGTACAGCTAATAGGCCCTGAGTTGATCCAACACGCAGTGGAAAAATTCAAGGTGATCCGAGATCGATTGTTGACAGCCCAAAGTCGCCAAAATTCTTATGCGGACAACCGCCGGCGAGATTTAGAATTTCAAGTTGATGATTGGGTATTTTTGAAGGTGTCGCCAATGAAAGGTGTGATGAGATTTGGCAAGAAAGGAAAGTTAAGTCCTCGATACATCGGACCCTATAAAATTATCCGCAAGGTGGGTCAAGTAGCTTATGAATTGGACTTGCCTCCAGAACTTGAATTAGTCCATCCAGTTTTCCATGTCTCAATGCTCCACAAGTGTATTGGAGATCCTATGAGGATTGTGCCAATAGATGATGTTCAAGTGACAACAAAGCTAGTTTATGAAAAAGTGCCTATTGCCATACTAGACAGGCAAGTACGGAGACTTCGGAATATGGAAGTAGCTTTAGTTAAAGTCTTGTGGCGAAATAACAACCAAGAAGAGATGACTTGGGAGGCAGAAGAGAAGATGAAATCCACATATCCGCACATATTTCAGCCTCCGGAAGAGATCTATGATGAGACATCGAGCTTATGAGGTATGTATGTTATCGGTTATGCATATGGGTCGTGTGTGACCAACTTATATTGTTATTGTGTTGTGGCCCAGTGAGGCAATGTTGTTATGGGTTGTTGTGACAGGATGGTAATGTCGTATTACAGGGGACACTCTAGCGAATTTTTTCTAGAATCGCCGATGACTTAACATTCGAGGACGAATGTTCCAAAGGGGGGAAAAATATTACACCTCAAAAATTTTCCGTTAGCGTACAGTGAATAGACTAACGAAGGGCATGATGTTTAATATGTTGTGACAAGTAAGAAATAGCAATTAATGGTCCTAATTAAGATTTTCAAAGACATTCGAGGTAAGAGAAGAAAGTTGCTAAGTAAAGCGAGTCATATGTTGTGTGTCGGACAAGAATTACGAGTATCGAGTTAATGACGTTCTAATGATGCATTGGGAAAGAGTTATAACGTCCCTTAGATTGATGTTGAAGTGTTAAACAAGTGTTAAGAAGGTTCCATAAGGATTGGAGATTAAACGAACGACGGAGAGCATTTCTGGGAGAAGGAGTTATACGACCGACTTATACGGTCCGTATAAGGGGCCGTATAACACCCATCAGAGTTGGTGTCTGGCCAGTGGTGAACCACGACCATTTACACGGACCGTGAAATGTTCCACGGACCGTATAAGTGTCCGTGGAAGTCCCGACGAGCTGAACGAGTTCAATTATATAAATGTGGTCTCACTTCATTTATTTCATTTCCACACACTTCTTCATCTCTCTCAAGACCTCTAGAAGGGTCCATACACTTCATCCATAAGAATTCAAGGAAAATTGATGATCAACTTCATCAAACCAACAAGAATCAAGATTGTGAAACACATTAAAGTCATCTAAATCAAGAAATCCCATTGGAAGTGAATTAGGGTTTTGGTGCAAGAAGAGTATCTCCACTCAAGGCTTGTTACTACACTATCTAAGGTACGATTTATGGTATTTTCATGATGTTTGAAGTATTGAAAAGTTGAAACACTTGGATTGTAGTAGAATATAGAAAATGGGTCATAAATGTGGGGATAGTGTCATTGTTGAGCCATAACTTGGAATGAATCATGGATATGGATATGTTATGACTATAAGTAGATTATGAATGCTATGTAGAACATGGAATGAGTATTATATGTGAAGAAACATGATAGTGAACTATGATCATGATTTTGGAGAATTGAAGGGAAATCGTGAAATGTGAATAATGTAAACGAATGACGATTGTTGTTTATGATATTGTGATTGTTGTTATGAATGTTTGGGAGTTGATATGAAATATTGAGGAAGTCATATAAACAAAGGAAATGCTGCTCAATTTTCTCTAGCTTTAGTAAGCACGTCTTTATAATTGTTTAGCTAATGTCGATACGAATTCTCTTGAAGGTAGAACGTCTGCATTAAAGGAGAACGAGCAAGCAATAGAATAATTAAATGACAAAGGTATGTGAGGCTAGTCCTTTCTTTCTAAGGCATGAATCTTATGACATGAATTTCCTTCTTTTTCATGAATCCCCTATCTTCAAGAAAACTAAGAGTCCTTGTTCGTAGATAGTCATATGAGATAAGAAGTACACTATGAGTACGATAATGATGATGATAAGCTTAAGTCTAAAGATTCTAGAGATCATGATATGATGTGCCTACAAAGATAATGTTGTTAACTATGATCTATTGATGTTTTCCTAATGTGCACTCACCTTAAAACGTTAGTCCCTCCAAGTTGAGATATAACGATTATGATTACTCCATAATGTAATCGGGGGTTGACGACCTTATGTCACCCCGACATAGCTATAGTTGCCTTTAAGTTCTAATGTATGTTCTGATGATAAATATATAATGATGCTAAGTTATGATAAAACCATAATGCCTATGAAATGAATAATAATGATAAGTCTATGATATGCACGATGATATGATTCCATTGTGCCTAAATGGCCGGACATGTAACCGCTACGGCGGGCTGCTAGGGTTCCACCGTGCCTGGAAGGCCGGACACGAACACCACTAGTGGGATGCTATGGTTCCACCGCGCCTAAAAGGCCGGACACGATCACCACTAGTGGGCTGCATATGAGGGTTACCCGGAGGCGGGTTAACGATGATGATGTATGAATGATATGATGATGTATGTATGATAAGATGATGTATACGCGATGGTTACTCATATGATATGCTACGTATGATATATGTATAAAACGTATCCATTCAAGAGTACGTAGGTTATGTCTTCATCTTATGCCTTATGATTTCTCTATTATGTTCATTTCATTCATGCCTTACATACTCAATGCAATGTTCGTACTGACGTTCGTTTTCTTTGGACGCTGTGTTCATGCCCACAGGTAGACAGGAAGGCGATCCAGACTCGTAGGAGCTATTAGCTGATTGAGAGCACTCCATTTTCCGGAGGTGCCGTTGATTATTCTTTTGGTATATATATATATATATATGTATATGTATGTTTTGGGCATGATGGGGTCCTGTCCCGTCTATATGTCTAGTACTCTAGTAGAGGCTCGTAGATACGCATGTGTGGGTAGTATGGTCTCACAGTTTCTCATCATATGTATATGTATATAGATATGTATATTATTTTGATAGCCGAAGGGCTCACGTATATAAAGTGCATATGTTCAAATGAAAATAGTTTTCTATGATTATTAGCATACGAGATATGAATGAAAGCAGATGAGTAATAGGATGAGTGGTGCTCGGTGGTTAGCCCCGGGTACCCGTCATGGCCCTAGTCGGGTCGTGACAATTCAGGTACCTAATGACTCAGACTTAACTAAATAAACAACATGGGAGCTTGAATAAGTCATCCTGTACGTCACTTTAAAAGGAAGGCATATCTGGCATGGGCTAAGCCTCGGGCTCAAGAGTGAAATTATTATATATCTTAAGGCTAATAATTATTGTTTTGCTTTGTCGTTTCAAGATATGACAAGTTTACCACTTGATGTCGTGACTCACAAATTAAGCATAGATTTCAGCTTTCCTCCACTGGAGCAAAAGAAGTAGCCCCTAGGCGAGGTCCATAATAGAGGAGATAACTAGGTTGATTAACATAGGATCCATCCGGGAGGTTAAGTACCCAGATTGGATAGAAAATATAGTCGTAGTACCAAAAAAAATAAAAGAAATTTTGCATGTGTATTGATTACAAAGATCGAAATAAAGCATGCCCGAAGCACTCGCTACTGCTACTAAACATTGATAAAATGATTGATGCGACGGCCGGACATGAGTTAATGTGTTTTCTTGACGCATACTCCGGGTATAACTAGACAAAGATGCACCAAGAGGATCTAGAGAAAATATTATTCATCACTAACTTTGGCACTTACTGCAACTACGTGATCTTTGTTTGGACATAAAAATGTTGGGGTAGCCTATCAAATATTGGTGAGCAAAATGTTTTGAAAAACAAATTGGTATACCATGGAAGTTTACATCGATTATATATTGGTCAAGAGTCTTCATGCTGGAGATCACTTAGGTCAATTATAGGTAGCTATCCCTACTTTGAGGAAATACCACATGAGGCTCAACCTGGAGAAGTGCGCACTCGAAGTTGGATTAGGGAAGTTGTTGGGTTTCCTTGTCTCTGATAGAGGAATTGAGGTGAATGTGGACAAAATCAAAGCGATTGAGGACATTCTGAATGACTTGGATGATGTGAAGGCGGTGCAACAATTGACCGGTAGATTGGCGGCAGTTAGCAGGTTCATATCCAGGTCATCCGAGAAGTATCATAGGTTCTTCTCATTACTAAAGAAAAAGAACGACTTTAACTGGAAAATTGAAGCGTCAACAGACTAAATAAATACCTGTCTTGACCACCATTGATGTCAAAACTCAAGGATAGTGTGCAACTTTGGGTCTACCTGGTCGTTTCCAAGGTCGCAGTGAGTGTGGTGCTAATTCAGGAAGAAATATGTAGGAAGTTTCCCATTTATTATATTAGTACGATATTGACTGGGGCCGAAACTCGATACCCATAATTAGAAAAGTTGGCCTTAGCTCTCGTAGCAGCCTCTCGCAAGCTTAGTCCATACTTCCAGTGCCACCCTATTGCCATTATGACGACCTTCCCAGTGCAGAACGTCTTACACAAGCCTAAACTCTCAGGGAGCTTGGCTAAGTGAGCGGTGGAATTAGTAAATTTGACATTGAGTATGGACCTCGAAATGTGATAAAGTCTCAATGTTTGGGCGATTTGTGGCAGACTTCAATCCGGGGATGGTGTCTTGGGCAGAATAGAAAGCCATATTGATATCGTGGACTCCCCCGATCTCTGGATCTATACACGGACGGGGAATCAATTGTTAAAGGAACTGGACTAGGCATAGTCCTTTATACTCTATTCGGAAGATAGGCCATACATAGTGTTCCACTAACCAATAATGAAGCCGAGTATGAGGCTATGGTTACAGGTCTTGAGTTGGTCAGGGACTAGATTCCGAGGGGATAGAGATAAAATGTGATTCTTTGTTGGTAGTCAACTAGGTCCATAGGATTTTCAAAGCTAAGTATGAGCGAATGTTGAAGTACTTGGAAAAAGTTTTGAAGCTGCTCTCCTGATTCCAAGAACGGACGATAGTGCGTGTGCCCGAGGAAGAAAATTGTAACGACCCGTTTAGTCATTATAGTCCCTTTGGCACTTTCGCCACTTCCGAGTGTTTATTGACTCATTTTGACCCGAGGTTGACTTTTAGGGAAACAGACCTTTTTCAGAGTTTCGTCAACTTTGAGTGATTCGAATGATTGTTTAGAACTTATATGTATGATTGGTTCGGTTCCCAATGCATTTTGATGCATTTCAAGACTTTGGATAAGAAATGGGAAGTAGGCACCGGTGGTTGACTCGGTCAACGAGACCTCCGTTGAAAATTTTGAGACCACGAGTGCGTTTGTAGCATATTTTTGTACGGGTTTAGGTGGTCGGATTATGAGCATATGACCTCGGGAATAACCCAGAAATTTGATGGATGACTTAGAGAATTTGGCGATTTCTGGTGTCTGGTTCCCGCAACGGCCGCACCAGAGACACCCCAGCGGTGTAGTGACCGCTGGGGAGGTCATGAGTAAAATGGGCCTCACCGCTGTAGCGGTGTCCCAAACGCGGCAGCGGTGCCGCTGTAGCGGCACTCCCTTCGCCGTGGCGGTCACGGGCAGGGGAATTTCATTAAATGTGTCTTAAAATAAGACTTAGACCCTCATTATGTCATAACTCGATATTGGAGCTTGGGAAGGAAATTTGTTCTTGGGGATAAATAGAGGAATTTCTTGGAGGTAAAGCTTTGTCTAATCACTTACTTCTCTTTAATCATTATCATCTTAGAATCATCCTTTCCCTTTTCAATCCCTTAGACCTAGAATTTGAAGAAGGGTTTTGGGAGACTTCTTCCTAGGGTTACAATTGATAAAATTGATGATGTTAATACTAAAATGTGATGAATTTAAGCTTAGTAACCCCATATCTTCCACTCTCAACGTTGAATTTCGGATTTGGGGAATTAGGGTTCATACCCAATTTGGGGGTTTTACTAGAAATCAGATTTGGGGATAATTCTTGAGCTAAATAAACAATTAATGATTGCGTTATGATTACCTAGGATTCAATTTGGTATTTTACCCGTGAATTTCCCGTTTGGCCCTTGTTGGCCCGTTTCCCCAATTTATAGGGTTAAATTGGACCTAATTGATATCATATCAATATTAGTATCATTATTCATGATTTCTACTTTAGAATTCGATTATGCTTAGACTACTTTGGTTCTGAACTTCAGAGGAAGGGCAAGGCGATAGAGTCGCTTATTGGTGTTGTAGTTCGGTAGTCCACGTAGGTTATGATTTACCTTTGGTGAGACTTAGTATAGTGAATCACATATTTAGATTATGATATCGGAGACATCATGTGAACCTTCGGGTGTGAAGTTAGGATGGATATCGCCTTAGGTTGGGCCCTGATGTGTGTTAGGACTAGCCGCCCCGTTATATGTGTTTGATTGTTTAATTGTGTTGGCTTGATGCCATGTGTAGTTGGTAGATAGCGAATATCGCTTGTTGTCCTGATTTGGGATAGGATTGACATACCCGTTGTTGGTATTTGTACTATGATACATTATTGGCGTACCCACTATTGGTACTTGAGTTATTGATATATGTTGGCATACCCACTGTTGGTATTGTGATGTGATATATTGTTGGCGTACCCCGTTGAGGTACTTGTGATATTGAGCTTACTTGTTAATGATTGACATATGCATTGCCGGCATTCTATCATATTATCATGCATGGCTGATACCCGGTGATGATCCTCTTGATAGGTCTTTAAAGGTCTAACATACGTGCTTCTAGCATTCCTTGGAAAGCTAGAAAACGAGCTCCATCAGCTTATTCATCTCAAAATGGGGGGCTTACTAGAATGACCTATCTTTCCTAGATCTCTCGGAATGCATCGATCTTCAGGTATCGGTAGAGAACCAAGCATTTAAGCCTGAAAATTTTCCGTAGATAGTTTATATAATTCTTTATAATTGCAACACCCATCTCAGCTATAGGTTCATCCTCATTCTTGACTAGTGCCACCAAATTGTCTTACACGAGTTTACTCCCTATTATTTTCTTCACCACTACCTCTCGCTTTCAGTTTCTCATTTAAATCCATCTTACTGCATTTACCTCGCGATGCGGCCTTAATTCCTTCCTGTTTGAGTACTCTACGCTTGCAATTCTCGTATCACCCATACACTTTCTCTTCTAAACGATCATACATATTTGTTCCTCTTCATTGTAGGTCGCTATCGTCAAGTATTAACATGCTTTCAAATAGTTCGTCTCCATTGCAATCCTCTTCTATTGTTAACTCCGCATCCTTTCATTAGCAAGACATTACCAAATTCTGAGTCAATTATTGTTTTCTTCAAGGCTTTCCCTGTACAATGCTTCCCCAATCGTTATGCGACATTGGAACTTCGCATCCATGTGTCTTGCTTGCGGTGGCTATTCCACTTGAATTCCCGTCTTAGTCCATCATTCACTTCTCCCTCTAATCCAAATCTTACTCTCGTCGCCTGTATCTCCTCATTATGAAATCATTCACATGAGCTCTTATTGTATGCAAATACCATTTTGTTGCCATGGCTATTAAACAATGAAGGAATTGTCTTTACCTCAATGTTTCTTTTATTACTTCTATCAATACCCATAGACCGTCCTATATGTTCACTATTTCCATTGATGTAACTCATAACCGCTCTATACTCCCTATGCCAAATCGTCCCCAAGCTCGCTCTCTCTTGGCTCACCTTTCCTCAATAACCTTTCCCTGGGACCTTTACCGTGTAACCCACCGGGATGCAATTCTTTGTTCTTTGTCCTAACATACGTATAAAGTCAGTCCATTGATCATTCACAACCAAACCTTGTTCCTTCTTTTGTCTTAACCCTCATCCTTTCCTCAAATGATTTCATTCATAGGACTATAACCCTAAACCTATTTCAGAGTACCATTGGCTTCTCTTTTCTCTCAGAACACCATCTTTTGATAAAACTGTAACTCAAGGTTCAACGTCAATCCCTCTACACTCTTCTCCGATCAGTTCACACTGCTATAGGAGTATTGTACTCTGTTATCCCAACATATTAATAACGGGGTAACACATGGTCCTTTTAGAATTCTTTGTATAGATGTTGTGTAAACTCGCTCTTCATGCATAGGATATCTTACTCGACACTTGGTTCCATAATTATCGTCATAAATTAATTAGCCACAATGTTCGTACAACATGATTAGAAATTTCTATCACTTCACGACTCCTGATTACATTCCCACTTAATGTTAGAATATCCATAGGGTTTAATTGTCTTCCACCCTCAGTTTATCGAGTTACTGCTCTAGTGGACTTCCCTCCTATTTGCCTCGCTCCTACCCTTCCTTCTTTGTTTCCAACACTTCTACTACGCACATCGCATATACCAAGCATTCATCACTTGTCATCCTTTTGTTTCACCGATCAATCTTATCTTATTTTCGCTTTCCCTCATATCTGTAATAGCAATCCCTATCATATAATCATTCGAGTAAATTCCTCGATATATAACCTGAACCATAACATAGAACACAACTGCGGTCATAAGGTTACCCAATTTCCAGGCAATGAGCTTTTGTGAACACAACTCTTTTACTCTCTTTCCTCGATGTCTCACCGAGGTCCATAAGGCTAGCTTATAGTGATATGAAAGTTTTCCTCACACTATAACCATCAGGTGAAGCCTAGCTTAATAATCTGATTCGGCGTATCATGCATCGGCTTATACGTATACATCAAGTTTATCTCATAACTTAATGTTCCCCAAAACGAAGAGAGTTTGCCAAATTTTCTAACTTACAACTTCTTCTAGAGTGCTTATCCCTTTAATTCTCCTTAGTGTGTAAAACTTCTTTCTATCCCAAGCACTTCACCTCCCCTTCTCATGTTCCTTTTTCCATCCTAACTTACTCATCATTCACTTAGCTTAATACGTACTTATTATGTTTATTCCACATTTAACTACTAACTCTGTCCTTAATCACTCATTGCTAGGCCCTTTTCTTGCTTCTCGCAACAATCCTGCCTACAGTTCCCACAACTTCCTTTAGATTCCTGGAAGAATTTTGGCAGAGTTTCCTTTATAAACATAACAATCCCGAACCTGCACACAGCCCAAAAAACACATCCCATTCCCTAAAGGCCACATATAGAAACACATATAATATACAGCTCAGCAGCACAAAGCTGACTATTATAAAAGAATTTAAGTAATAGGGCTTGTCTCATAAGTTGTACCTGCACACTCTTTCCAGAATTCCATTGTACATATTATGTCAGTCAACTCTCTCTTCGTGGAGGTTTACTTACTCATAAATCATAATTCTAGCTATCACTAGGCCACTAACAGTCATAGACATCTCAAATAATTGATTTGGCTCGGGTTTCAACCCAATACACTCCGCAACACAAGGAGTGATATATGACAGCGTAGAACCCGAATCAATCGATACTTATACACCATAAGAGAGTACTGACAATATACCTGGAACAATATAAGGAGGAGACTCAAGATCCTATCGCCAGCTAGTAGATAGGTATGATGCTGGGATCCACTCGGACTGGGCGTTCCTCCTCAGTCTTGTCACGACCCAACTGGAGGGCCCGAACAGGCACCCAGTGCTAACCCACCTGGGTACCTTTTATCGTACTCTCATATTCACATCTAGGTGAGCCACATAGCTTACTCATAATTTATATGCATCAATAATGCTAATCTCGTTGGGCAACAACACATTTATATCATCATCAATAACAATGCCCATATCCATATACACAAGCCGACGAGGCTATCAAAATGATATACAAAATATGAGCCGACAAGGCTAAGGACATCTAATCATACACAACTGTCTATGAGCCTCTAAGAAGAGCAGAGTATGTCACATCATATAGGCGGGACAGGACCTCACCATGCCCATAGGTATGTACACAAAAGAATAATACCAAAAGCTGTAGCTCCGGATGAAATGGAGCTCCTCTATGCAGTCCCTGAATAAGTCTCTCTGTCCACCTGCAAGTATGACACAGCGTCCACAAAAAAGAGGACGTCAGTACGAATAATGTACTGAGTATGTAAAGCATAATCAACATCATAATAGGAGCATAAGAAATAGCATAAGATGGGAGAATCAGGAGATAGTAGCCATCGTCGTAATTATTTACTTGTTTTTCATAGGGACCTTCCATTTCTAATGCATACTCGTGTACATACATATATAAATACAAATATCCATATCTGTATCCATATTCGTATCCGTATTCATATACATATTCGCATCCATAGCATACCCGACCATGAAGGTTCGGTGGTTTCACATACCCGGCTATGACAAGGCTTGGTGTCGTACATACCTTGCCCTACCAAGGCTCGGTGTTATTCGTACCCAACTGCAGTGGTGTGCGCGCGATAGGTATCACACCCGGCCATAGAAGCTCGATGTTACATAATAGTCATACATACTTAGACACGTATACATAAAAGTCCATAAGTATCATCAACATCATTTCCATCATCGTTTTCATTACATCTATCCTTATAGGATCAACTATCATATAAAGGAAGTACTAGTATCGTGAAAGTATCGAGAATCATGAGCTTTGGTACTCTTAGAGGTAGAGTCATTTATAAATCATTATGGAACTCATGAAAGGATATATATATATATATATATATATATATATATATATATAGCAAGGGATCCATGCCTTAATGAAAGAAGAGTTAGCCTTACATACCTCGTTGTCTTCTTAACTATTTAACGTTCACCGTTGAAGCTTGAATAATCTACATTTAGAAGGATTCATACCATGGTTAAACCTTAATGATACTCCTAAATTCAAACTAGAATAATTCATGACCTAATGAAAATTGGGCAGCATTTCTCCTATTTCGTCAACTTCCACCATATCACAAAACAACTCTCAACAACAACAATAACATCCATAATACACTCATAATATCATAATCAAGTGATCACACTTCATTAAGCCTTCAAAATTAGTCCTTATGTTTAACTTATGCTATCAACTTCATACCCATTTTAGCACATTTTTATATAATGCTTCCTCATCACCATTATTACCTTCCATAGCAAGATTATATCCATATCATACTAAGAATCATAACTCAAGTTAGCTTACTACTCAAAAACATCATAAAAACTACATTTAGAACTCATCTTCTACTTTCTCCTTCTACCCAAGTTGTTCAACAACTAAACCTTCATGATAACATGTAATAAGTATGAAAACTAAGCTTTTTATCTTATAAGAATGAGCTTTGGAGCAAGCTATCAGCTTATATGAAAACCCTAGCTACAATATCCAAAGAATTCTTGGAGTCTACTAACCCTAGCAAGACTTCTAACACACGGGTATCATGATTCTTGCCTCTTGATATTTAATCTCCCTTGGATATTGGGTTAGATTAGTTTATGGAGTTGAAGAGAGGGTTATTAGAGAGCTTTTGGATCTGATTTGGTAAAATAAAATGTCCAAATGAAGTGGAATGAATTATATAAAGTGGAACTCAAAATCCAGTCGGGCAATTCTGCGCCTATTTTGACGGGCCGTCAAAATTCCTACGGACCGTCAAAATGGTCCGTAGAACTGCCCAGTCAAATATGATTCATTGTAACCATTTTACACTGGGCTGGTCCAGTTTGACGGGCCGCAGAAGTTTTTATGGGGCGACAAAATTCCTGCGGGCCGTCAAATGGTCTGCAGAAATTTTCTGCTCAGACAGTCTGTCTTGAAACACCCATAACTTTTTACTCCGACGTCACATTGACGAATGGTTTGTCGCGTTGGAAACTAGACTTGATGAAATTCAATTTCGATAAAAGACACACCATAACTCCTCATATTATATGAGATATGCCTCCCCCAATCTGGACCAAAATCCTGTCCGAAAATTTTACCAAAGTTCCTACAAACTCCATTCCTTTATTTGCTTGTTCTTAAATCCTTCCATGGCTCATTTCATGGGCTTAAACCCCCATCACCATAATATGGGGACGTTTAATCTCATATATCCTAAGGTAACTCCCATTTACACAGTAGGATAACTAATGCCTAACGAATCTCAACGGACGAAACTACGAGGTGTAACATTCTCCCCCTTTTAGAAACATTCGTCCTCGAATGATAGACTCTTGGGGATTCTACAAAAGTTTCGCCAGAGTTTTCCCTATAATATGGCACTACCATTCTGTCACAGCAACCCAAAATATATATCGCCTCACAGGGCTACAACAACACATTAACAACCATGGCCACACACGACCAAGAAAACATTGAACAAAGCATCACATACATGGGGGCAATGGCGTCATTGCCTGAGTCTCCTTTGAAGGTGGAAATAAATGCGGGTACCTGAACTTCATGTCTTCTTCTACTTCCCATGTCATTTTCTCTCTGTTATTATTTCTCCATGCTACATCTTTGATTCTGAGTCTCCGTACTTGCCTATCTAGAATGGCAATGGGAACTTCTTCATAGGATAATTGCTCTGTGACTTGCACATCATCTATCGGTACAATTCTAGAAGGATCTCCAATGCACTTACGAAGCATCGATACATGGAAAAGCTCGGATGGACTGACTCCAAATCCGCAGGTAGGTCTAATTCATAAGCCACTTGGCCTACCTTGTGTACAATCTCATAAGGTCCAATGTACCGGGGACTAAGCTTGCCCTTTTTGCCAAATCTCATGACGCCCTTCATTGGCGACACCTTCAAGAATACCCAATCTTTCACTTGAAATTATAAGTCTCTTCGACGATTATCTGCGTAGGATTTCTGACGACTCTGAGCTGTTAATAATCTATCTTGTATAAGCTTGACTTTCTCTATAGCTTGATGGACCAAGTCTAGCCCTATCAATTTGGTCTCTCTTACTTCGAACCACCCAATTGGAGATCTACACTTTCGCCCATATAAAGCCTCATACGAGGCCATTTGGATGCTAGAATGATAACTATTATTATAAGCAAATTCAATAAGTGTTAAGTGATCATCCGAACTACCTCCAAAATCCAATACACATGCCCGTAGCATATCCTCAAGAGTCTGAATGGTACGTTTAGCTTGCCCATCCGTCTGTGGGTGAAATGTCGTGCTAAGGCTCACCTGAGTCCCCAAACCTTCTTGGAAAGACTTCAAAAAATTGGTTGTAAACTGAGTCCCCCTATTGAAGATAATAGAAACTGGAACACCGTGAAGTCACACTATCTCTTTAACATAAAGCTTTGCATAGGCTTTTGCTACATATGTAGTTCTAACTGGTAAGAAATGAGCTGACTTCGTGAGTCTATCCACAATCACCCATATAGAGTCATACTTACGTCGAGAACGGGGTAAGCCTGTAATGAAGTCTATGTTAATTACTTCCTATTTTCAAGTTGAATTTCTATAGCTTGCAACAATCCACCCGGCTTTTGGTGCTCAATTTTCACTTCCTGACAGTTAGGACATTGAGCTACGAATTCCGCTATATCTTTCTTCATCCCCTTCCACCAATATATAGATTTAAGATCATGATACATTTTCGTTGCTCCTGTGTGAATAGAATAACGGGAACAATGAGCTTCTCTCAATATTTGGTGGCGTAATCCTGCAACATCAGGAACACATAACCTGCCTCGGCATCGGAGAACTCCATCTCCAGAAATCTCAAATGATGATTTCTTCTTCTGAAGGAGTGTATTTCTGTAATGAATTAGCATGGGATCTTTGTATTGACGCTCTTTTACTTCCACTACTAGTGACGAGACCGCTGCATTTTGAATAATAGCTCCCATAATGCCTGAACATCACATAAACTTCCCATAGATCTATGGCTAAGAGCATCAGCCACCACATTTGCTTTCCCGAGATGATACAAAATATAAACATCATAGTCTCTCAACAATTCCAACCATCGCCGTTGCCGTAAATTCAATTCTTTCTGGTTGAAGATATACTGAAGGCTCTTATGATCTGTATAAATATCAATGTGAACACCATTCAAATAATGTCTCCACATGTTCAATGCATGAATTACTGCAGCCAATTCAAGATCATGGGTCGGATAATTTTTCTCATGTTTCCACAACTGTCTTGAAACATACGCAATCACCTTACCATGTTGCATCAACACATAACCTAACCCAACGCCTGAAGCATCACAATAGAAAACATAACCTTCGGATCCCTCTGGAAGTGTCAGGACTGGGGCAGAAGTTAATCTATCATTTAGCTCTTGGAAACTACATTCACAAGCATTTGTCCTGTAATAACCTGCTAAGCCCAGAAAACTACGGACCTCTGTAGGTGTTGTGGGCCTTGGCCAAGTCTTCACCGCTTCAATCTTTTGGGTATCTACCCAAATACCATCAGCTGAAATAATATGCCCCAAAAAGGTCACTGAGTTCAACCAAAATTCACACTTAGAAAATTTAGCAAATAACTCGAGTTTCAAGAACTCTAAGAACGGTACGCAAACGATTTGCATGTTCTGCCTCAGACCTAGAATAAACCAGGATATCGTCAATAAACACAATCACAAATAAATCTAAGAAGGGCCTGAAAAAATTGTTCATCAAATCCATAAATATTACCGGCGTATTAGTTAGCCCGAATGACATTACCCGGAACTCAAAATGGTCGTATCTAGTTCTGAAGGCTGTCTTAGGAATATCTTTCTCCCTAACTCACACTTGATGATACCCGAATCTCAAATCTATCTTTGCGAACCATTTGGCGCCTTGTAGTTGGTCAAACAAATCATCAATCCTCGGAAGAGGATATTTA
The DNA here is from genome assembly GCF_029784015.1 of Lycium ferocissimum. Taxonomy (NCBI): domain Eukaryota; kingdom Viridiplantae; phylum Streptophyta; class Magnoliopsida; order Solanales; family Solanaceae; genus Lycium; species Lycium ferocissimum. Next base: position 40,202,506 of record NC_081346.1, read on the forward strand.
TTATTGATTGTCACCTTATTTAGCTATCGATAGTCAATGCACATTCGCAAGGTGCTCCCCACGGGGATGAACTATGCCTAATATAGCCTTTCTCAAGCAAGTCCTTCAATTGTTCCTTCAACTCTGCGGGAGCCATTCTGTAAGGAGGGATAGATATAGGCTTTGTGTCTGGTAGCACATCAATAGCGAAATCAATCTCCCATTCAGGAGGGAGACCTGGAAGCTCTTCTGGGAATACATCCGGAAACTCATTCACCACGGGGACAGACTGAAGAGTTGGCGATTCAACTTTTACATCTTGAACTCGAACTAGATGGTAAATACAACCTTTGGCGATCATTTTTCTTGCCTTGAGATAGGAAATAAATCTACCTTTTGGAGACGCAGTATTTCCTTTCCATTCTAAAACTGGTTCTCCCGAAAACAGGAAGCGAACCATTTTCATTCTACAATCAATATTGGCATAGCAAGAAGTCAACCAATCCATGCCCATGATAACATCAAAGTCCACCAACGGGTGTAGATACCTCAAAAGGTTTGATCGATTCCGGTTTGACCCCAAACTGACCCGCAATATATGGAGTAACATATGACAACGTGGAGCCCGGATCTATCAAAGCATATACATCATGAGAAAATATCGATAATATACCTGTGACAACATCAGGAGAAGACTCAAGATCTTAGTGTCCAGCCAAAGCATAAATACGATGCTTAGGACCACTAGAACTGGAAGTTCTCCCTCTACCTCTACCATGGCTGACCGGCACCTGTGAACCTTGCTCTATAGGGCGTATCGATGATGAAGACCCGGCTGCCAATCCTGAAGGCTGGACTCTACCCCTGCCACCAACCGAAGGGCAATCACGCATGATATGGCCTGGCCGACCGCATGTATAGCAAACCTCTGAACCTAGTCGACACTGGCCCCAATGTAACTGCCCACACTGGGAACACCATGGAACGGGTGGCCTAGCCTGACCCGAATCACCCCTGAACTGTGAACCAGAAGCCCTGAAACTCCGACTCGGCCCGGAATAAGTAGATCTATCAAATCTCTGGCCTGTAAACTGTGGAGGCGCACTAGTCATAGAATGGCCTGAATGCCTAGAAAACTGCTGTCTTGGCCCGCCTCTAAATTCACTTATTGGACCTGAAAATCTAGCCCTCTTGTTATGCCCTCTATCATGCTCACGTTTACTTCTTTGCTGTTGTTGGCTTTCTTCCAAATTCTGGGCATGGGCTTGAATGCGTGAAATATCCATGTTGTCATGAAGGGACGCAGTCAAGAACCTATCCAACAAATGGGCCCTAGGTCTCTCACAAATCGGTGCACGCGATCACCCATATCCGCTACCATAGCCGGAGCATACCTAGCCAAAGAATTGAAGCGGAGACTATACTCTAAAGCACTCATACTTCCTTGCCTAAGATTTATGAACTTACCGGCTCTATCTCGCCGAACCTCTGGAGGCAAGTAGTGTTGGAGGAAGGCATCCACGAATTCTTGCCATACCGGGGGAGGTGCATTGACTCCCCGTGAAGCCATCCAAACTGTGTACCAATGAACCGCGACATACCTTAATCTATAGGATGCTAACTCTGCTGATTCAATGTTCGAAGCTTGCATTAACTGTTATATCCCGCATTTTGCGCATTGGGACAATCCGGTTTAACTATGATAAGTTAGGGACAAAACCATTTCCGGGATATGAAGTCGGGACTTTCGACCTTCGATTTCGTTTTAAGACCTAAATTGTTCATGAATTTGTTGGTATGGAACCATTAGGAAAATTTGGGACCAATATTGAAATATTTGAAAGTTGGCAAATCATGAAAATTTGGCTATTTGGCCATGTGGCTTGGAGTGGTGCCCACACATTTGTGGCCAAATTTGATTGGTCCTGTCACACCCCGATCTTACTAGGGTGTGATGGGCACCCGACCCCGTAACCGGAGCCGAGCGAACCCACTGACTCTACTACGTACTGATTTTTTTTTGAATCTCGACGTCAAGTATACATAATAAGATTTCTAAAATACTCTGTCGATGCTTTTAAATCAAATAAACCATGTAACTGTACACGACTTGTATCGTAGTACAAACTGACCCCCGAAACCTCTGCAAAGTCTCTAACTTCAATCAAGATATCATGGCATAGCACGCTGACTCGGCGACACTCCAGAGCGAACGGAGCTCGCCAACTATGCTGGAACATCTTCTATGCTACCTCAGCTCATCTGGGTGTACCTGCGCGGCATGAAACGCAGCCCCCGAAGAAGAGGGGTCAGTACGAACAATGTACTGAGTATGTAAGGCATAAGTAATAACATTGTAAGAGATATAAACATGAGTAAAATAGGATATCATATCGTGAGGTAAAGAGAATAACCTGTACATGTGAACAATAACTGCATGGATACATAGAACATCGCATCCGATAGTAGAGTAACCTGTGTATCTGAGTGCCCCTGGGGGCGGATGCCATGCATGCTAAGCTGCCTTTGAAAAATATTTCTTTTCATATATATAGAAAGCACAATATGATAATTTGCCGAGGCGTCGGCAGCCGATCCATTTAACCACAAGTGAATATATATCCCGCGTCCGGGCATCCCGCGTCCGGGATGATATCTAGTCAAGTACGGATACATGTACCGTGTATAACCCAGCGTCTATAGCGCTCTGCCACGCTCCCATCTTCCCCATATACATATATATATACATATATACTATACCATAGCATGCAGGGGAGCCCAAGGAAATAAAACTATAACGATATCGGAGTGACGTAAGGTCGGTAACCTCCGATTTTATTATGGAATAACCATGGGCGCTTTATCTCACCTTGGAAGAACTAATACTAAGGCGAGACCATTAATGGAGAGTAACTTCATGAACAAGCATAGCATAAGATCATAGGACAACGTTTCATATACTTTGGAACCTTTAAACATAAGATCATTCTCATCATAGTCGTCATAATAACATTCTTATTTCTGACATCTTTATTGTCATTGGGAAATATAGCCTTGGCCTATTTGTCATATACTTCTCTCATCTCTGGCATCACCATTATCATCGTAGAATCATAGTCGTCATTCTAGTCATTAAAACTTTCAATATCGTAAAACTTGGTTTTTGAAGAAAAACGAATATTTTGGAAAACATTTGTAAACTTTTAGGAAGAAAAATCACGCTTTGGGGTCAAGGGTTTAATTAAAATAGTTATTGTTTTGTAGTCGGAATGATGATCAAAAACCTTCATTGACTATAGTACGGAAATAAACTTAATGAAACATTAAGAGGGAATCCCGGAATAGTGGGCCCGCCTCGGTTGAATGAGGCGGCGTACACAACTTACGTGTAATACGTTCCGTGATATTACTTAGGGAAGTCTTAGGGTAATCGAGTCTTACTCTTGCAAGTTCTAGGGGGTTTAGATCTTCCTTTCACTATTCATGAGCTTTGGGTTCAATTCTACTGAGTGAATAGTAGAAAATTTCAACCACGGATTTCTAGAGTTAGGAAAGTCCCCGAGGCCCGTGTTCAAGCCTACTACATCTAAGACATGCCAAAGAAGGAAAGTGAAGTCTTACATACCTTTTTTCGCCTTGTACGCCGCTCCAAATTCAGCTTCCAAGTTCGCCAGAATCTACATATTGGTCACATTTACCAAATGTTAACTTGTGCATCTAAAAGTAAATTCTCGAAGTAACACTTGTCTGCCGAAATTTCGGCAGCATTTCCCTTGTAAATACTCCATCCCACCAAGCTCAACTTGGCTAATTTCAACAACAACCCGAGAATGGAACTCGGCCACAATATCAACAATCTTACTAACAACATTCCATTCATATTCAATTCGTATGACTTTCAAAACGATTCAATTTACATAATGTTCCAACAACTTAATTCTTTCTTTCCAACCCATAAACTATATCAACAATTCTATATGTTAGCAACATCATTTTCATCAATACAAGAAGCTATATTGAATTCACATTATCTTGCAAATCAGCCCACAAACAACTACAACTCCAACTTGAGCTATTTAACCTTCATTTTCATCACCTAATCCACAATAAACAACAACCAAATATTACAAAAAATTGGTTTAACATGGCAGCCCCCACACGGCCTAATCTTCAACATGCATAATTTCCATGAAGTCCATTCATTTCAACATGCCAAACATACACAAACCATCTATAATACATACTCCAAACATGCTAAATAAGTTAGTTTTTCACTTCTATATTATGCTACATATACACGGCCACAACCTCCATTCCACAACTTCATGAATTTCATCCGTTTCAACATAGCACAACACACACAACCATCCATAAAACATGTAGAAAAGGATAGAATCTTACCTTTTTCCTCAACCTTTGCTCTCGGCTAGAACATGCATCCTTGCAAAACAAATGGTTTTCCTCTTCCAACAACTACTCCATATGATAGAGGACCTTCCACTTAGTATAAAAACTTGAAGAAACAAAATTTTCTTGAAACATCTCCATGGGGCTGGTTCGGCCAGCCCCCTTTTGCTGATTTCTCCTTCTTCTTTTTCTTTTTCTCATGTTTTCTTGAAAGTTCTAGGAGCAAAATGATGAGAAATGGTCTTCTTGACCACTACACACACATACATATTTATTTATTCATGGCACATGGCTGATCATGTGCAGCCCCCTTTGGACGTTTTTCTCCCTTTTTTTTTTCCACTTTTCTTCAATTTTCTAGATTTTTCTTTCCCTCCAAGCTTCTTGAATTTTCTAAATTAATAAAGATGACTTCCATGATTAATCATCTTATAATCACATGCATTTTGTATCCATGTGGGCCATATTCCACCTTAAATCTTTTTCCCAAGTCATGCATAACAATTTCCAAATTTGCCCTTGATAATCCATGCCACTAAGATTATAAGCGACTTGCGCATTCAAACGAAACCGGAAAATATAACTTCGTTCTTAACTTCCCGCCATTAGCTCGAAATATTCAAATGCAAAAATGCGAGGTGTAACAGGTCCAACCCATGTGTGGGCCATGGACACTTGGAAAACATACATATAAGCTCAAAAGATGATCTAGTAGTCATCTTTCTTCATTTTCTCATACTTAGAAAAATCAAGAAAGTTGAAGAACAACAATAGCCACTCTCGGCCAAAAAAAAAAGTGAAGATCAATTTGAGCCATCCCAAAAATATTTCTTTGATGCAAATCCACTAATTGGAGGTCCCTAAGTAACGTGAAAGTGTTGTTTGGGTCATCAAACCATCCGTTGTGTAGGTCGCAAACCCTAGCCTATTTGTGAAGTTGAAGAAGAAAGGTAAGATTTAATCTTGTTTTATGTGTTATAAAGGTTGTATGCATGTTGTGGTATGTTAAAATGGATGAAAATCATGAAATATGGCATGTTGGAGTTGAAGCCGTGTGTATGAGGTTTGGCAGTGTGATGTGTGTGTTGTGTTTAAGTGATGAGTTAAGTTCTATGTAGCATGTTTAGTTGTGTAGTGTAAAGAAATGAATAAGAATCATCAATATGTGTATGTGGGTATGTGGCCAAATGTAACCTCTTATGTGTGGCAAAGAATGAATTAATATCGCTTAGTGTTTTAGTTGTTGTCGTTATGAATTCTATGTTGGAAATGAGAGTTTAATGATTCGAATTGATGTTGTAAGTGTTGCGGGCTGATTTGAAGGTCATTGTGCATTTGATGTAATTTGTATATTTATGAGAATGACATTGTTAGAGGGTGAATTGTTGGTGCAAATCATGATTTGGAAGTGAGGGATGGATTATAGTTGTGTTCTCGGGTTTGGGGACTGTTTTCGGGTAGATTGGAACAATTGTTGGATTGTTGGAAATATTGTATGAATTGTTTAAAATGTTCTTGAATGTTGTTGGTATGGGTTTGGGTTGGTATTGGAATGTATGAGCGATAATGTTGGCTTGAATGTAAGCCGTCGAATTGAAATAATGAATGTGGTTGAATGATGTAAAAGAGGGTTATTAATGTTATGTTGCCTTTCGGATTGATTATTGATGTTGCTAGGTTGGTTGTTGTTGTTGTTGGTGTTGATTTGGCCGAGTTAAATTCTCGGGGTTGGTGTATTTACAGGGGAATGCTGCCCAAATTTTTGTAGAATTAAAGGCTAATTTGGAATTAAATGCCCAAATGTCTATAGCTAATGTTTGGCATATTATGATTTATTTATAGACCTTGGGCAGCCCGAGGCGTAGGTTGGAATTAGCTTTTGTTTGGATTAGCGTTGAGAACGATCAAGGTATGTAAAGCGCAACCCTTCCTTCTTTTGGCATGCCTTAATTGTAAATAGGCTATGATACGAGTCTCGAGGAAACTCTACTCTCGCGATCCGACCATGTCTGTGATTATTATTTGTTTCTTGGTCTTCGTATGCATGATATGATGAAATATTGGCCCTATGTCTTTTGTATGACTAAGTTTCAAAAGTTGTATAAAAGTTTGGTTTTTATAAGAGTTTTGTTCCTAAATGATTCCGAAAACTACGAAAGTCCGTAACTTTCACAGGCAGAACCGGATCGCTTCGATATGCTCAAAAATGATTCCATGATGTATGATGACTATGTTTTCCATAGGCGGGCCCGCTCGGGTCGACACCCGTTCGTGGGTCCGCGACTTTCCTTATGTACTTCGACTATTTTTGAAAGGATATGATATGACTATTATTCCAATTTCAAGTACGAGCAGTTTACCTATCTTTTGAGTTTGTAATAGAGATTCGATAGCATATGATGACCATGATTTTCGTAGGCGGGTCCCGATTGGGTTGACGCTCGTCCGTGGGTCCCGCGATCTTCTTCTGTATAATTCTGATGGTTTTTGAAAGAATTCAAAATGACTACCTTTCCGACCCTTGAGTATGATTATATATTTGTCTGTTGAGTCCGACATAATGATTCCTATGCATATGATTTTGATACATAACCTTGGTTTTCGAAGTTCGGTTTGATATGTTCCCGAGCGATATGCGGAAGGAAATCTGATTTGACTACTGTTTTTGGCTCATAAGTGAGGGTTCATTTCGATTAACCTATTAAGTCTTTGAAAAGGGTTTTAAACTGTATTTGGTTACTTATGATTCTGCTTGTGCATTCTGTTATTACTTCTTTCGCCGAGTCCCGGGCCGGTTGTGATATCGTGCGCACTATGTGATGTTGACCGCTGGGTACCTGGCCGCGGTATATGTATATGTGATATTGCCGCTGGGTTCTTGGCCGCAGTGTGTGTATATGTTATATTGTCGCTGGGTTCTTGGCCGCGGCATGTGTATATGTGACGTTGGCCGCTGGGTACTTGACCGCGGCATGTGTATATGTGATTTTGACAGTCTGTATTATGATCAGTCGGTTAATGTCAGCCTATATGATATGTTTGATTTTCCGTATATATGAGACAGAAATGTTTTTTTCAAAAGAAAGCGAAGCATTTTGGCATTCTGGTTATCCTAATTGTCTTCTGAACCCTTTATGTATGATTTGGATGTCAGATGTAAGTACGTTGGTATTCGAATTATTATGCTCGCGTTCGGTACACTTTACTTCGGTTATGACTTCATTTTCTGTACTTTCTGCTTTGCATACTCAGTACATATTCCGTACTGACCCCCTTTCTTCGGGGGCTGCGTTTCATGCCCGCAGGTACAGACGTACAGTTCGGTGATCCGCCAGTCTAGGACACCTATCCTGCTGTTGGAGAGCTCCCTTTATTCCGGAGCCTACATTTTGGTATATATTCTCCCGTTGTGTATGTATTTGTGCATTCAGGGGTACGGCGGGGCCCTGTCCCGTCATATGACTCGGTTGATCTGTACTAGAGGTCTGTAGACATAGATGTGGGTTATGTACAGTTTTGTTCGGATGCGTTGAGTAAGTTGTGTTTGGGCGGCCCATCCGCCGTGGCAGCCTTGTCGGCTGCGTGTATGTATGCTTTGACATGTTATGTATATTATGATAGCCTTGCCGGCTTCTGTGCAGTATATTGGTTTGTATGCGTCAGTTTGGAGCCACGTTTGATTTTTATGAATGTATGAGTTGGTTGTATGCCGAATCTGGTTAATGAGCGCGTATGGGTACCCAGCTCGGGCACTAGTCACGGCCTACGGGGTTGGGTCGTGACATTAACCGAAGTGTCCTCAACATCCATCCCATCAGTGCAGGGGCCTCGTTCGGCTTCGACCGAAGAATTTTGGAGGGTTGACTAATAAAATCACGGGCTGCACTATGACCCTATCACCTTGCCGTACCTTGCCGGCGAGTACGGCGGCAACCGACGAGTAAGTAAATGAATGGCCTCTTTTACATCTTGGCCCGACGCATCCGATCAGGTGGAGCCGGAGGTGCCGGAGTCGGGGCCGAGGCGCCTCATAATCCTTTAAATGGGTACTGAGTGAGATGACTGAGATTGAACCGCATTCTGGGACTCACTTTCCTCTACAACCATTAGTGGTGCTCTTTCAGCCCGCCTTCCTGCCATTATCTTGCCCTTTTGGGCTGCCGTAGCTTTTCTCTTCACAGGCATTTCTGAAATATATAATTCACGGGTAGGGAAAAAAATTGTTATATCATGGCACTATCGCACGATCTTATGAAAAACGAAGGTCATTCATTACTAAAATGCCCGCAGCCTCCTGTATATAAGTGTGGCGCGCAACACATCCATAAACAAGAGTCTATCGGACACGGCTCGTAGACACACCCTGGACGGAATCGCTTTCGATACCACTTTTGTCACGACCCAACCGGAGAGCCATGACGGGCACCCGGTGCTAACCCACTTGGGTACCTCTGATCGTACTCTCATATTCATATCTAGGTAAGCCACATGGCTTACTCATAATTTATATGCATCAATAGTACTAATCTCGTTGGGCAACAACATATTTATATCATCATCAATAACAATGCCCATATCCATATACACAAGTCGACGAGGCTATCAAAATGATATACAAAATATGAGCCGACAAGGCTAAGGACATCTAATCATATACAACTGTCTACGAGCCTCTAAGAAGAGTAGAGTATGTCATATCATATAGGCGGGACAGGGCCCCGCCATGCCCATAGGTATGTACACAAAAGAATAATACCAAAAGCTGTAGCTTCGGATAAAATGGAGCTCCTATATGCAGTCCCTGAATAAGATATCTATGGATCAAGCCTGTCTCCCTGTCCACCTTCAGGCATGACGTAGCGTCCACTGTTACACCTCAAAAAATTTCCCGTTAACGTACAGAGAATGGACCAACGAAGGGCACGAATTATATATACGATGTTTCGATAAGTAAGAAATAGTATTTGATGATCCTAATCGAGATTTCAAAGACATTTGAGGTAAGGGAAGAAAGTTGTCAAGGAAAGCAAGGTATGTGTTGTGTGTCGGGTAGGATTTACGATTATCGAATTAATGATAACTTAATGATGTTTTGGAGAAGAGCTATAACATACCTTAGATTGGTAATGAGGTGTTAAACAAGTGTTAAGAAGGTTCCATAAGGATTGGAGATCAAACGAGTCGACGAGAAAGAGTTCGGAAAGACTGGGCATTATACGGCCCAACATACTGGCCGTATAAAACATACTGGCCATATGTTAGGCCGTATGCTGTGACCAAAATAGGTCCTTCACTGGACCAGATCTACGGCCATACATACGGCCAGTATAATTTATACGGCCAGTATGTTGGTCCGTCGAATCTTGTCGGGACAGCTTCTGAAATTAATATAAGGACCCCATCCCATTTAATTCATTTCATTTCTCCTCACCACACTTCAAGAACATTCTAGAGAGTCCTCCACTCTTCATCCACAAGAAATCAAGAGAGATTTGTGATCAACTTCATCAAACCAACAAAATCAAGTGTATGAAACTCATTGAAGTTCATCCAAGCCAAGAAATTCCAATGGAAGTGAACTAGGGTTTTGGTGTAAAAGGAGTATTTCCGCTCAAGGCCTATTCCTACACTATCTAAGGTAAGTTTTATGATCTTTTCATGTTGTTTAAAGTAATGAGAGGTTGAAAGACTTAGATTATGGAAGGAGATAGAAAATGGGTCACAAAGATGAGAATAATGAGATTTTGAGTAGTAGTTTGGAATTAGTCATGAATATTGATATGTTGTGATTGTGAGTATGTTATAAATGACATTTAAAATATGGTATAATCATTATATGTGAGAAAACGTAATAGTGAACTATGACCATGATTATGGGGGAATTGAAGTGAAATTGTGAAATGTGGATAATGTAGATGAATGATGATTGTGGCTTATAATATTGTGAATGTTGTTATAGACGTTTGGGAGTTGATATGGAATATGGGGAAAGTTGTATAAACAAAGAAAATGCTGCCCAATTTTCTCTAGCATTAGTATGCACGTTCATATAATCGATTAGCTAATGTTGATGCGAATTTTCTTGAAGGTAGAAACGTGAGCATTGAAGGAGAAAAATCAAGCGAGAGAATTGTTAAACAAAAGAGGTATGTAAGGCTAATCCTTTCCTTCTAAGGCATGACTCCTATGGCATGAATCTTCCTATTTTCCCATGATCTTCCTAAATAAAGGAAACTATGAGTCCATGACTGTAACAAACTATATATGTATAAGATAAAGAAAAGAGATATGAAACGAGCATGATAATGATGATGATGAGTTAAGTATAGAGAATATTAAAGTGAGGTACAATGTCCATGAGATTAATGATCCTAAGTATGGTTCCATTGATGCTTTTCCTTGTGTGCACTTACCTTAAAATGTTAGTTCCTTCAAGATGGGATATGACGATTATGATCACTCCATAACGTAGTCGTGGGTTCACGACCTCATGTCACCTCGACATAGACATCGTTGCCTGCAAGTTCTAATGTATGTTTTAAAGATAAATGTATGATAATGCTAAGTTTATGATATGCCTACGAGATGTACGATGGTGTTAAGTTTATGATGAGTATATGATGATGCGATTCCACCATGCCTAAATGGCCGGGCATGTCACCGCGAAGGCGGGCTGCATACGATTCCACCGTGCCTGAATGGCCGGGCATGTCACCGCTAAGACGGGCTGCTATGTTTACACCGAGCCTAGAGGGCCGGGCATGACACCACTAGTGGGCGGCGTATGATGGTTACCCGGACGCGGGTTAACGATGATGGTATATATGATATGATGATATATGTACTACGATTAAATATAATATATGTATGAAATGCATCCACTCTTAAAGGTTAAGCAGGTTATATCTTCATCTTATGTCTTATGATTTCTCTATTATATTCATTTCATTCATGCCTTACATACTCAGTACAATGTTCGTACTGACGTCCTTTTTCTTTGGACGCTGTGTTCATGCCCACAGGTAGACAGCGAGGTGATCCTTAGCTGACTTTGAAAGCACCCCATTATTCGGAGGTGCCATTGATTTATTCTTTTGTGTATATATATATATATATATATATATATATATATATATATATATATATATATATATATATATATATGTTTTGGGCACGACGGGGTCCTGTCCCGTCCCTATGTCTAGCACTCTAGTAGAGGCTCGTAGATACGTATGTGTGGGTAGTATTGTCTCACGATGTCCTTATTGTATGTATATTATTTTGATAGCCGAAGGGCCTATGTATATAAAGGTAATTATGTTTCAAAGTGAAAAATGGTTTTCCTATGATTTGAGTATGAGATTAATGAATGAACGCTTGATGTGTATGATGGGTAATGGTATGAGCGGTGCTCGGTGGTTAGCCCCGGGTACCCGTCATGGCCCCTATTCGGGTCATTACATCCACAAACAAAAGGACGTCAGTACGAATAATGTACTGAGCATGTAAAGCATAATCAACATCATAATAGGAGCATATGAAATAGCATAAGATGGGAGAATCAGGAGATAGTAGCCATCATCAAAATTACTTACTTGTCTTTCATAGGGACCTTCCATTTCTAATGAGTGCTCGTGTACATACATACATATATATATATATACAAATATCCATATCTGTATCCATATTCGTATCCGTATTCATATACATATTCGCATCCATAGCATACCCGACCATGAAGGTTCGGTGGTTTCACATACCCGGTAATGACAAGGCTTGGTGTCGTACATACCTGGCCCTACCAAGGCTCAGTGTTATTCGTACCTAACTGCAGTGGTGTGCGCGCGATAGGTATCTTACCCGGCCATATAAGCTCGATGTTACATAATAGTCATACATACTTAGACACGTATACATAAAAGTCCATAAGTATCATCAACATCATTGCCATCATTGTTTTCGTTACATCTATCCTTATAGGATCAACTATCATATAAAGGAAGTACTAGTATCGTGAAAGTATCGAGAATCATGAGCTTTGGTACTCTTAGAGGTAGAGTCATGTATAAATCATTATGGAACTCATGAAAGGATATATATATATATATAGCAAGGGAACCATGCCTTAATGAAAGAAGAGTTAGCCTTACATACCTCGTTGTCTTCTTAACTATCTAACGTTCACCGTTGAAGCTTGAATAATCTACATTTAGAAGGATTCATACCATGGTTAAGCCTTAATGATACTCCTAAATTCAAACTAGAAAAATTCATGACCTAATGAAAATTGGGCAGCATTTCCCCTATTTCATCAACTTCAACCATATCACAAAACAACTCTCAACAACCACAATAACATCCATAATACACTCATAATATCATAATCAAGTGATCACACTTCATTAAGCCTTCAAAATTAGTCCTTATGTTTAACTTATGCTAGCAACTTCATACCCATTTTAGCACATTTTCATATAATGATTCGTCATCACCATTATTACCTTCCATAGCAAGATTATATCCATATCATACTAAGAATCATAACTCAAGTTAGCTTACTACTCAAAAACATCATAAAAACTACATTTAGAACTCATCTTCTACTTTCTCCTTCTACCCAAGTTGTTCAACAACTAAACATTATTGATAACATGTAATAAGTATGAAAATTAACCTTTTTATCTCATAAGAATGAGCTTTGGAGCAAGCTATTAGCTTATATGAAAACCCTAGCTTCAATATCCAAAGAATTCTTGGATTCTACTAACCCTAGCAAGACTTCTAACACATGGGTATCTTGATTCTTGCCTCTTGATATTTAATCTCCCTTGGATTTTGGCTTAGATTAGTTTTTGGAGTTGAAGAGAGGGTGTTTAGAGAGCTTTTGGATCTGATTTGGTAAAATAAAATGTCCAAATGAAGTGGAATGAATTATATAAAGTGGAACTTAAAATCCCGTCGGGCAATTCTGTGCCCATTCTGACGGGCCACCAAAATTCCTACGGACCGTCAAAATGGTCTGTAGAACTTCCCAGTCAAATATGGTTCACTGTAACCATTTTACGCTGGGCTGGTGCAGTTTGACGGGCAAAAGAATTTTCTGCGGGGTGTCAAAATTCCTGCGGGCCGTCAAATGGTCCGCAGAAATTTTCTGCTCAGACAGTCTGTCTTAAAACACCCATAACCTTTTACTTCGACGTCACATTGACAAATGGTTTGTTGCATTGGAAACTAGACTCAATGAAATTTAATTTGGATAAAAGAAACACACCAAAACTCCTCATATTCTACGAGATATGCCTTCCCCAATCGGGACCAAAATCCTGTCCGAAAATTTTACCAAGTTTTACCAAAGTTCCTATAAACTCCATTCCTTTAATTGCTTGTTCTTAAATCCTTTGACAGCTCATTTCATGGGCTTAAACCCCCATCACCATAATATGGGAACATGTAATCTCATATATCCTAAGGTAACTCCCGTTTTCACGATTAGGACAACTAACGCCTAACGAATCTCAACGGACAAAACTACGAGGTGTAACAGGTCTCTATCACAGCATGCTAATACCTGTGGTATTTGCCTCGGATGGCATACCGATGATGAAGAGCCAGCTGCCAATCCCATAGGCCTAACCTTATCTCTACCGCATATCCATGGACAGTCTCGCCTGAAATGGCCTGGCCGAGCACAAGCATAACAAACATTCGAACCCAAGCGACACGGTCCAAAATATAACTTTCCACATCGAGTACATCGTGGTACAGGTAATCTCATCTGGCTTGAATCACCCCTGTTCTGGGAATTAGGAACTCTAAAACTCTGAACTGGCCCAAAGCAAGCAGATCTATCAACCCCTGGGTCCGTAAAAACGATGAGTGGCGCGCACTAGCTGTTGAACGAGCTGAGTGCCTAAAGAATTGCTGCCTCGGAGCGCCCCTAAACTCATGGTCAAACCCTAAAGACCTGAATCTCTTCCTCCAACTCCTGTTACCCTGGCCCGCATCCTTCCTCAGACCTTGAATGGCTACTAACTTGGTCAGCAAAAGGATGGGCTGCCTCATATCCTGGCTTGAGGCATCTGGTGGAGGAACTGGGGGTGCTGGAGCTAAGATTGAGACTCCCCTTTGCTTCTCTAGAGTGGGCGAAATATGAGAGAATCAAAATAGGGCCTTACTCTGGGACTCGCCCTCCTCTATATCCGTAGATGGCTCCCGTTCAGTCCTCTCTTCGACCACTATCTTGCCCATCTGGGTTGCTGTAGCTTTTCCTTTCATCAACTTTGCTAAAAATATAACACACGGTTAAGGAAAAGGGAATACTTATATTATAGCTCTATCACACGATCTATGAAGAAGAAAGATGGTCATCATTCCTAAATGTCCCTCAACCTCTTGTTTATAAGTGTGGCACACTTCACACCCATAAACAAGACTCTACTGGACACGGCTCGTAGACACACCCTAGGATGAAACTGCTCTGATACCACTTTTGTCACGACCCGACTAGGGGGCCATGACGGGTACCCGGAGCTGACTACCGAGCATCGCATATCATTCTAGCCTTCATACTCATCTCAAACAAACTAATCTCTCAAGATAAACTTACTGTGAAATAATCACCAACATCTCTCAAATGTGTACACAAAAGAATATGCCAATGAGCGGCAACTCTGGAGTAGTGGAGTGCTCTTGTATAGCTGCTGATAAGGCTCTTAGATGTCTGGGCTGTCTCCCTGTCTACTTGTAGCTATGAACACAGCGTCTATAAAAGAAAGGACGTCAGTACGAACAATGTGCTGAGTATATAAGATATATGATAACAAAATAAGGAAGTATAGAAAGCATAAGAAGAAAGGATAACTGTAACTGCTTGCCTCTTGAGGCGGAATCATGCATGCTAACTTTTACCTTTAAAACATATCACACATACATACATAAACTGTCTAAATCAATAAAATCATTAGCCTGCATCCGGGGTAATCATCTCACGCCGCCCACTAGTGGTTATGCCCTTGCCATATAGACGCGGTGTAATAAGCCGCCCGCCTCAGGAATGCTGCCCGACCATCTAGGCATGGTGTAATCATCATTATCTATAAGTCACCTGCCTTAGCGGTGCTCCTTGGCCGTCTAGGCATGGTGTAATCATCATCATCTACTTAACCTAAAGCATGCATAAGAGCTCAAGTAAAAGTTGTAACTCTATCGGAGTGACATAAGGTCGGTAACCTCCGATTATGTTATGGAACATCATGATCGTGATGTCTTACCTTGAAGGAACTAGCATTATAAGGTGAGACTATCAACAATGAATAGCATCAAGGAATCATGTAAATATCATTAACATCATAATAACATCATATCATAAGCTTTAAAATCTCTGGACATAGATTCACCATTATCATTATCATATTCATAACATATCTCTTATCTTTATCTCATGAGAAGCTCTTAGTAATCATAGACTTATAACTTTCTCTGGAATGTAAGAAAGTCATGTTATAGGAATCATGCCTTAGAAAAGAAGGGGCTGGCCTTACATACCTTTACATCTCTTTATAATTAACGCCCTCCTTCCAAGCTTACGGTTCTACCTTCAAGAGGATTCGTATTAGGATTAGGTAATTGAATACATACTTAAGTCTAAACTAGAACGACTAAGAGCTAACGAAAATTGGGCAGCATTTACTTTGTTTCTACAGCTTTCTCCATATAATCAACAACTGCCAAATATCATTAACAACACCCAAGACATCATAATCAATAAACTTCTTTAAGTCAAACATTATTCAATTCTTACAATGCTCTTCCAGTGTCACCCATAACCATAACCATGACATAATACCATATTCATTCTCATATAACACTCCTTTAATATCATTTGTATTATTCGCCACAAGATTGTACTCATAACATGTCAAGAACTATAATTCAAGTCAAGTTAATGTTCAAAAATACCACTATTTTCATATTTGAACTTCATACTCTACTTTCTGCCATAATCCAAGGATTTCAACTACTCAATATTCTTAGTAACACGAATTAAATGTGAAACTCACCTTTGATTTTGTAGGAATGGTCTTTGGATGAACATACTTCACTTGAGAAAAGCCCTAACTTTAATACCAACAGAATTCTTGACTTCTATCAACCCTAGAGAGCCTCTTCTTCCCTTGATTCTCTTAATCCTTGGTAACTAGTCCTTGACTCCCCTTGGATTTAGGTTAATATAATGTGGAGAATATTCTAGAGTTTTCAAGACTTGTAGAGAAAGTGGAAACTAAAAAATGAGAGCATGGGTCGTCTATTTATAACTGGAACTGGAAAGTTCCAGCGAGGCGGTTCGACGAGTGGGTCGATGACCCATTGACTTGCTCTGTTGACTTGCGCCTGCGATTGCAGATTGCAGAAACATGTTGACGGTGCACAGTGATGGTCCGTCGACATGTTGACGGCCCGTCAGCACTGACTGATGTCTACAAAATTTCCTGAATCAGTTCAAATTTCATCGATTCAATTTGTTCAACTTTTAATCCTGTAAATTACCAGGAATACCTACTGGTACATTTGTGTATGGGGTAAGACACTCTCTACCTTAACTTTCTCCAATGAGTTTTCTTCTCTTGCCTCAAATGTCTTTGAAATCTTAATTAGAATCATTAAGTATCCTTTCTTACTTATAAGGACATCATATACACTTTAACATGCGTTAGTCCGTTCGCCGCACAACAACTCGAAATTCTGAGGTGTAACACATGCAATGACAGTTAATAATTGTTACACCTCGTAGTTTCGTCCATTGAGATTCGTTAGGCATTAGTTGTTCTAATCGTGGAAACGGGAGTTACCTTAGGATATATGAGATTACATGTTTTCATATTATGGTTATGGGGGGTTTAAGCCCATGAAATAAGCTATGGAAGGATTTGAGGACAAGCAAATTAAGGAATGGAGTTTGTCGGAACTTTGGGAAAACTTGGCAAAATTTTCGGACAGGATTTGGTCCAAATTGGAGGAGTCATATATCCAAGAATATGAGGAGTTTTGGTGCGTTTCTTTTGTCCAAATTGAAATTCATTGAGTCTAGTTTCCAACACAATAAACCGTTCATCAATGTGACGCCGGAGTAATAAGTTATGGGTGTTTCAAGACAGACTGTCTGAGCAGAAAATTTCTGCGGATCATTTAACGGCCCGCAGGAAATTTCACGCCCCGCAGAAAATTCTGCGGCCCGTCAAACTGCACCAGCCCAGCGTAAAATGGTTACAGTGAACCATATTTGATTGGGCAGTTCTACGGACCATTTTGACAGTCCGTAGGAATTTTGACTGCCCGTCAAAATCGGCGCAGAATTGCCCGACGGGATTTTAAGTTCTAATTTATATATTTCACTCCACTTCATTTGGACATTTTATTTTACCAAACCAGATCCAAAATCTCTCCAAAAACCCTCTCTTCAACTCCATAAACTAATCCAAGCCAAAATTCAAGGAGATTAAATATCAAGAGGCAAGAATCAAGAGACCCATGGGTTACAAGTCTTGCTAGGGCTAGTAGACTCCAAGAATTCTTTGGATATTGAAGCTAGGGTTTTCATATAAGTTGATAGCTTTCTCCAAAGCTCATTCTTAAGACATAAAAGGTTAGTTTTCATGCTTATTACATATTATCAAAAATGTTTAGTTGTTGAATAACTTGGGTGGAAGGAGAAAGTAGATGAGCTCTAAATGTAGTTTTTATAATGTTTTTGAGTAGTAAGCTAACTTGAGTTATGATTCTTAGTACAATATGGATATAATATTGTTATGGAAGGTAGTAATAGTGATGAGGAAGCATTGTACGGAAAGGTGCTTAAATGGGTGTGAAGTTGTTGGTATAAGTTGAACACAAGGATGAATTTTGAAGGCTAAATCGAATGTGAATACTTGATTATGATATTGTGGATATTATTGTGGTTGTTGGGAGTCGTTATGTGATATGGTGGAAGTTGACGAAATAGGGGAAATGCTGCCCAATTTTCATTAGGTCATGAATTATTCTAGTTTGAATTTAGGAGTATCATTAAGGCTTAACCATGTTATGAATCTTTCTAAATGTAGATTATTCAAGCTTCAATGGGGAATGTTAAATAGTTAAGGAGACAAAGAGGTATGTAAGGCTAACCGTTCTTTCATTAAGGCATGGTTCCCTTGCTATATGTATCCTTTTATGAGTCCATAATGTCTTCCAAATGACTCTATCTCTCAGATTACCAAAGCTTACGATTCTCGATACGTTCACGATTCTATTGCCTCTTTTATATAATTGTTGATCCTCTAAGGATAGATATAACAAAAATGATGATGTCAATGATGACGATGATACTCATGAACTCCACGTATACGGATTAAAGTATGTATGATTATTATGTAGTACCGAGCTTATATGGCCGGGTATGATACCTATTGCGCGCCTTGCGTAGTTGGGTACGGATAACAACGAGCCTTGGTAGGGCCAGGTATGTATGACACCGAGCCTTGTCATGGCCGGGTATGTGAATCCACCGAACCTTCATGGTCGGGTATGCTATGGGTATAAATATAAATATGAATATGCATACGAATGTGAATATGGATATGGATGTGGATACGGATATGGATATATGTATACGCATATATGTAAGTACACAAACACGCATTAGAAATTAAAGGTCCCTATGAAAGACAAGTAAATAATTATGATGATGGCTCTACTACCTCCCGATTCTCCCATCCTATGCTATTTCTTGTCTTTGTCACTTATGCTCCTATTATGATGTTGATTATGCTTTACATACTCAGTATATTATTCGTACTGACATCCTTTTATTTGTGGACTCTGCGTCATGCCCGCGGTGGACGGGAGACAAAGCTTGATCCATAGATATCATATTCGGAAGGCTGCGTAGAGGAGCTCGTTTTCATCCGGAGCTACAGCTTTTGGTATTATTCTTTTGTGTACATACCTATCGGCATGGCGGGGTCCTATCCCGCCTATATGACGTGACATACTCTTCTTAGAGGCTCGTAGACAGTTGTATATGATTAGATGTCCTTAGCCTTGTCGGCTCATATTTTGTATATCATGTTGATAGCCTCGTCGGCTTGTGTATATGGATCTAGGCATTGTTATTGTTGATGATATAAATGTGTTGTTACTTGTGAGATTAGCACTATTGATGCGTATAAATTATGAGTAAGCCATGTGGCTCACGGATGTGAATATGAGAGTACGATAGAATTACCGGGTGGGTTAGCATCGGGTGCCGTCGTAGCCCTCCGGTTGGGTCGTGACAAAAGTGGTATCGAACGATTCTGTCCTAGGGTGTGTCGTGAGCCGTGTCCGATGGAGTCTTGTTTATGGGTGTGTTGCGCGCCACACTTATAAGCGGAGGCTATCGGGCATTTTAGGAATGAATGACTTTCTTTCTTCATAAGACCGTGCGATAGAGCCATGATATAAAATTTCTTTTCCCCAATAGTGTATTATGTATTTCGAAATGCACAGCAAGAAAAGATAGCCGACAAAGGGCAAGATAGTGGCGAGAAGCGAGTCGAAGAGCACCGCCCAACGGATGTAGAGGAAAGTGAGTCCCGAGAAATGCTCAATCTCGGTCCTCCCGCTCGGTGCCTTTTCGAGAGCGTAGGGGAGCGCCAACCCCCGGCTACAGCACCTCCCGGCTCGCCGGATACATCGTGTTATGACCATGACCCGTGACGGCCAGCTAGTGCCGTCTGGCACCCAAACACTTCCTCAGATAATATCGAACACATCCAGGTATATAACGAGGCGAGCAAGGCTGTGTTTCCAATTTATATAATTTCGAGAAAAATTTTGGCGAGTTTCCTTTGTTTTACGGACTATCCAAAATAACACTGCGCACGAGAAAATACGACAAAGGCGCGCGGGGCCAACAAAACAACATATATATACATATGTGGGCCGACAAGGCCCGGCGAATGGTCGCCCCCAACCAAAATTCAAACAGCCCCCGGTGACCCCCGCTGTCCACGGACTCTGGGGAGAAGTATATGCGGGGCGGGCCCCCTGTC